>NC_048418.1:13663042-13959119 GCF_013103735.1 Etheostoma cragini
TATGCGTCACTCCCCGTCCTCCTCTCCTCCTCTGTGGTTTTCAAGACTCAAGGGAGATCTCTAAGTTACTGCGGTGTTCTGTCATTAGTGGTGAGCTTTAATCTCCAAAATTAGAGGGGTAAATCATTAAATATTGCTTACATCTGCAACAAAACACGTATGATGAGTTTCCTCTTTAATAAAACAGCTGGCTGACATGTAGTTTATGGTACACTGGCTGCTAAGTAACTTGTAACCATTCTGATATGAGCATGTTACTTTTGCAATGTGACTACATTATTGTATAGAACAGTCAGAAAACAAAATGCCTTGGATTTACTCCATCATATCAAAAAAAGCATTTATTTAACTATTTTGATTATGCACATCTGTTTGAAGTGTTCATCAAGGTGTGAACTTACATTGTCAAAGACCTTCACCATGTTGTTGGGTATTTTGTTTTCAAAGTACAGTTAACCAATTGTATAACCACGTTATGTTTAACCATTCAACACATGGGGCTATGTATGACCTGTTATATAATCCATCCTGGAGATTATTATAATAAAATGATAATCTATAGTCAACCTTGTAAACTCAATTTTGACACACTCAAAATAAAAATAAAACACTGATTTTAAGATGCAGCATATGTGTAATGTGTTGTCTCATGTCTTTGTATTTCAAAGTGTGTTGGAATATGAAAATGTAGTTGCACAGCTCCATAGAGATTAAGTGTATCAGCATGCTAAAATGCAGTTTTTAAAGTAATGGAGGATTGCTTGTAGATTAAGTAAGTAAAGCAAATTCATTATTTCATTCATTATTTAAATATGCTTTACTGAATATGTAAAAGTAGGAGATCAGAAACATAGGATTATCAACATAACAGAAAAGATACAATCTTTTTAAAGTCCAATATGTTTGCATTGCATTTCTGAGATATATTGTATTCCATGCATTAGTGCTTTGATTAATTCTTGAGTGAAGTACCAGAGTTGTGGTATATCACTAACTCATTCACACCCATTGTTGTCAATGACATTGTTGCTCACAGTTTTTTTTGTTTATGAAGGATCCATGAGAGAAGACAAAAAGTATATTTTGCCCTTGTAAGATCATTTGCAGAGTCATGAAACAGCTAGGGTCCTTGGGGTCTTTAATCCTCGGAGCACAGAAACATCCCTTAATGACGACATGAGAACATTACGCCGAGGCGATACCAAAACCAACCACCTAATCGCAATTACATCATGGCTTCCCAACGAGCAGCCAACATAGATGTCACAGCTTTGCGTAAGCAGTAAATTGGACCTGACCATCCTCAAGAAAATGACATACTTTGTTTTAGGCTTTCACGATATCTGAAATGCTTTGGACTGCTTTACAATAATATTTCTCTTCATGGCTATAGACCCCTATTACTCTTGAATGATTGTTTGAGTTTCATATGCCCACCGCGCAGTATTATTACCATTTTATTCCGGACGTGTCGAATAAGGTTATTTAATCTTTTCATTTTCAAGTCATATGCCATGATTTTGTTATGGGTTTTAAATGTGCACACCTGTTCTTGATGCATTCTCCTTGACGTCTTTGGGGATGCAATAACCAGCATCGATAATTTAAATTCATATGACACATGCTGCATTTTTGCAGTCTATTGAAAAGGTACTGAGAACCAGAGAGGCAGTAAATGAGTGTTCAACTATGACACCATGTCTGGTTTTATTATGACCCTCCTATGTTAGTTCACACATGACTCCTCATAACAAGTACTCTGCACTCATTGTTTGGCACATCATTTAAAGTAACTGCTATGCATCAGATTTACTTTTTGAATAAATTGTTCTGCTTCACTCAGAGCCAGCTTCACTTTCATTCTCAATGATCGAGGGATTCACTCTATTCTGTGCTCTTAAGGAGCTAAAGCAAGAGCTCTTCCTCCGTAGAGTGTTTGGGGTGATCAAGTATCTTCTTTCAAACTCAAGCTACATCTGCTAATATTTCTCTACAGTGAAGTCGTAACTTAAGACTTGCAACTGACTATTGGAGATGGTGACCTCTTGTGAGTTAGTCTTACACAAGGCCGCCTCACCAGAGTTAGGGAGGGACATGGGTTTTACAGGCCCACCCGCAAGGAGAACGCAACTATTTCCTCTCCATAAATCATAACGGACACGCTCTGTCTGGGGGCTTTCAATAGGAACCGAGCATGTTCATTTTTTAAATGAAAAGAGGCTCAAATTAACTGTTTTTTTGTGCTACGTTAACCTTGGCCTTACATATACAAATGCATTACATGATGTATGCTTACTTAACTTAGTTTTACAAAACGTTTGTCGAACATTTCATTAAAAGATTAAAACAACAAGACAAAACAACAAGAGATCCCTTTGAAATACTGTTGAAAAAGACCCCGATCAATGATCTTTTACAAAATGAGTGCTGTTTAAACCTGTACAAATTGATTTATTTTGGCCACTTGTGGGCTGTGCAACAAGCTCTAAACACAAAAATAACATTTTTTCACCTTATTCACTCTGCCTTTAGCTCTGTTTTGGTCTCCACCATCTCCTGATAGAAATGTCTAGATCTTTTGCCTGTTTACCAGTTGCTATTTTTGTCTGTCTGTCATTTGGTGCTGGGAAGGTAGTGTACATTAGGTTTTTTGAAGGCTTTTTGCTGAAAAACACAAATAAGAGAAGTGAAAGTGAAACAAGATGGTAGCCTACATTTACCGACCATGAAACCAAAACAATAACTTAAATATGCTAATATGCTTCATTGAGCTCTGCAGAGTTGAGTAATTTGTGGGTGTTTGTCACTCCGAGCAATCCCTTTTCCCATTGAACATAGTTGATTGATCTTGACCAAAACAAAATGTACACACTAATATATGCACAATATGTACATACTCTAAACAGAAACAATATAGAGGCATGAGTGCAATGAAGAACAAATGTGTGCATACAAATGCATGTGTGAGCTTCATACATACTAATTTCAGATCTCTTGTGGTAAATGATGTTCTTAATTGGTCACAAGTACAGATGTCTCTTGCACTGCTGGCTTCCCTAATTTAAGTTATTGGAAGTTTTTTTTCACATGTCAGTGATCTTCAGTCATTTTTTGTTTGATGTGCATCTCACGCAACTTCTGATTGCTAAGCTGGATTGACGTTACCACTAACCCAGAGATCTTTTTGGTTATGTCCGGTCACTAATATTACTTTCACTCCTCATACTTTTTGACGTCTGTGCTATAACACATCTAGATTCCTCCTCGCATCACAAAAAAACAATCACTAAAATTTTCCTTGTAATGAGATTCTCTGCAGGGACAAGAGGTTATGGAACACATGCCGGGACATGCCTCACCCTACCAAACAGCGTCTACAAATATGTGCCTGATGTCAATGACACTGTCTCGGATACTGAAAGCATTCACATTCCTAAAAAAATATCAGGGATTAATTATACATTTCCTTTGAGATACAAAATCAATATCCTGTGTCCTCTGTGTATTGGTTAGTTCATGAAAAAAAAGAATGGCTGTTGATGTCAGCGCATTTTTCCTATGTAAACCCACAGGAGGATGTCCTGGAACAATTCAGCTAAAGTGTCTGTCTGAGACTCCACAGAGCTGCGTGCATGGGTAATTGGTCGTGCAGCAGAGGAATGACCTTAAGTTTAGACTCAGGCAGTTAGGAGACCTTGGAAACGGCCTTGATCCCCAAGCTGTCCCTCATATGCTTATACTTTGAGACTCTGCTTATACTTTGCCACTGGGGAAGTGCAAATAGACATTATAGTGCGTGTGCAATGACAGCACAAGGCCTTATATGATATAAGTGCTGTAATAATTCCTTTTTAATGAATTATGAGTACTTACTGAATGAAGGTGGAAAAACACAGTTTTCATTTCACATGCTATGGAGCATGCACTCACTTTACTGGCTCCCATGGTGTCTATATGAGGTGTCCATACTGTATGAGCCCAGTTTCAACAGAAGGATAGAGTAACGTCCATCAAAAAAGGAGGAGCGCCCAGTCCTCCCTGTGAATAATGTTCATATCTGTGTTGGGGAAACTGTATCTTCTGGATGACCATCAGTGTGAGGCACTTATAGATGCAACAGCCATGTTTTATACATGGAAACCTGGCTTTCTCTCAGCTAAGAGCCTGATTGAAGGCCCCAGCGCCCCTCCTCATGTTCGATTCGGTCAATATACAGCACCACTGGTGGCTGTAAGTGCAGGGAGCTCCTTATTGATCAGTAGTGGAACAGAATACAGATCCAGCCAGCTGGGGCTGTTAGCAGGGGAAGCCGTGTTCTTTTAGTGAGGTAATACTTCAGACATCTGCATCAGGTTCTAATTATGCCAGAACAACTCAGTGCTGCGTTTGGCGAAAGGAATAGCCAACACGAGCCATTCTACTCTTCTCTGTGCGCAAGACATAAAAGCCAATGGGATGCCTCATGCCACCCAGGTTTATCATTGGCTGTGTGTTGTATTCTCAAGAGCAAAGGTTGCAGAGATCAATCATGAGATTATGTGATGCATTTTTGGTCTTTATTCTATCTTTTTAATCTTTAATGTTATAATGTTGGTCTTTAATGGCTCCAATTCTAGTGACTAATCTAAAATTAAGTTTCCCTGTTACTGTAAGTGTTAAGTTTGATAAAGATCTTTAAAAGGGAGTGTTTTTGGAGACCTTTTAACCTTTGACTGTGCCACAACACAAGGTGGTGCTACTGTATCTTCCTGTTCTCTTGCTATGCAGTAGCAAGATTGCGACACTGCCAAACAGGCGAGCGGGGTAAAGGCCACGTGTTTAAAGGTCAGGACTGTTTTATAATCTCAGCATCAAAATTGACTTCCCGTAACTGAGGAATGATCAAGTCATCCTGTACTCAGACTACATTGCCTGAGGAGGGATGCATTCCCAATAGTTACAGCTACATAATTTCTTTAATAGTTGACTCAATTATCCTTGATCCGCACCCACCTCAAAGGTTTCTCTTATAAAAGCACAGCATGGAAAATGTTTCATTTTCATAATTAAACTGATATTTCCTTCCATGAGACAAAATTAAAGGTTGGTTAACAACACCCCACTTATAAAACAAGATGGTAATAAGAGCATAACTGCACTTTTCAGTGAAAACCCTTGATTTAAATAAGCTGTAAACTGTAAGTTGACTGTGATTAACACAAAAACATGTGCTGCTATGGTAACCGATCAGCACACTGTATAACAGAGAGGCCTGTGTTATGGAGCAGATATACCTGGCAATTATGTTTAAACAGTTTTAATTGTTCTTGGTGAATGACTATAATTCTGCTTTATTAAAGAGTTGCAGCTAAGTTGGTCTGGTTAACTTTAGCAGGTCTGTTACATTACTGTATGTGCCGTGCTTTTACACTCTTTGACCTCATCCAGCACACTGGAACACACATGAATATGTGCCCGCAACACCTCCACATGTGCATACTTGCTGCAACTCAACAGTAGCTGCAAATGCAATCTTGAGTTTTGATTACACACACAGCAAAGTGGCTGACTAACCTCAAATCTCATCATTACCGGTGCTACAGGGGACGGGAGAAATCCTTCTGTAGTCCCACCACAGAAATAGAGTGGTGACAGTTTAATGGTCTCCGAGCTCAGAGCACCACACCCTTGCCACTTTATATTAAAGACCCTACTCCCACCCCAGCACGTGACGTCAGGTGCTTGAAACTTCTTTGCAAAGCTTTCTGGGATTGTTAATCTACAGGGGGTGAAAATTCCAATGACATTATTGTGCGTAACTGCATCAATGTTAAGGCTCCTAATGCTAACATTTACTTCTAATATATTTATGCTAATCAGTGACAACTTGGGTTTTTCTTTTCTTTTTTTAAACTTAAAAAATGTGCAATGTGATATGTCTAAATGAGCTGAAAGCTGAAAGGACACGTACGATTTAATCACGCTTTGGAAATTATTTCTCTGCCGAGATTAGCAGCTCATTCCATTGTAATGAATTATCTACGCCTGCATCTGTCCTCTACATCCACTCTGAATATTCATTAATTTTTCCCTTCAAGGCTTTTCCAAATAATATGACCACTTTTTCCTGTGCACTCAGTGAGCCATCCGTATGGAGAATTACAATCCACAGACTTTATGTCTCTCTAAGAGCCTATATTCCACAACATGGGGACCTGGTTGAGACAACTGTTGAAAGTTTGCTGGAGCCTCAGCTGCCCCTGTAGCCTGACATGTTTTGCGTGAGACACTCCAGATGGGATCCCACACTTTGAGCTGTCCTAATGACCGGCATTATCACCAGAACCATAAGTGAAAACCTCTGATGTGACAGAGAGGAAAGGAACATCATAAATAAAGATAATGAGGCAGATGGGTGCTCTAATGGGTGGCTGGAGTAAAAGCTGAGAAGTCAGTCAGGGGTGAAGGCATGGGGGGTGCTTGTTAAGAGACACTCGGATATAGCAACCGGATGCCTAGTTACAACCGCAAGGTTTTGACCTTGAATGACCACAGTTAAACATCAGCCAGCTTCACCAAAGATGAGTCAATGAATATTGATGGAATTGTCTTGATGTCCAAACATAACTGTTTTCTCCCTCTGATCTGATTAGGTTGGCTCTGGGGGAGGGGAGACTTTGTTTGAAATGAGAAAAGTATCCAACAAAATGACTGAATTGGCAGGGTAAGGAGCCCAAGAGGTCAGAAGGCAGAAGAAAGACTTCTGTCTTTGGGCCCTCTGTATGACGTGTATGACATCTGAATGACGCGATTTTAACATTTATTCCTGGAGAGTCAAAACATTTCATCAGAAGACCTTCTGAAATGTACATCCTAACTTTTAGGGTCAAAGATGAACAAGGACATGGAGTGTTCCATGTGGGATGAGTTGCTTTTTAGGCCTTTGCATCCAGGGGCCCATCAAGTCATAATCCATCAATGCCTGAATTTTTTTTTAAAGTTGCTCTTTTTTTTACCAGTAGTAGAGTAGAGAAGAGTAGTATAGCTATAGAGCCATTTTTTTTAGTGAAGGTCCTTTTTTGTTTGCACACATGCAATTTACTTTCTGGCCACTATTCCAGTTATTAACAGGTAGTTTCATGAAACGTAGCAATGTGCCAGCAAAGTAAACATGGATGTAAACAATGCAGCTTTCCAAAATCAGCTTTGCAGATGTTTTACGAGGAAGGAAATGCACTCAACACATTTGTTTGACCTCAAGGATACACAAAGCATGTTGTGGGGAGTAATACTGGATGTAAACAGCAACCTTGAACAGTATGTTTACAAGAAAACTCCGCTGGGCACCTTTAAGATGTCTCTTAAGTTGAATTCCATATATGTACTTTGGATCGAGGCCCTACTCTAGACTGAAATATGAAATCAAAAGGACATGTGTGGTGTTTGCAGCACACTTACATTAGCTGATTGGCATCAGCCATTTAATTACTACTTTGCAATCACTCGTTGACAGCTATGGATTATCAGCTGACAAGTTAAATCCAATCATATTCATTCAGGAATACATTAAAGCCACAAGACACTTCACAATATTACCGTACTGATACGGTCGTACGAACTGAGAGATATTTCAAAGAGTGTGATCAATTCCTTAATGTAAGATTTTCTAACTAGATTTGAAATTATTTGTTGGGATTCCACAATGCAACGATAAAATCATAATTTGAATAACTTGCGGCAACACATTTCAACTGCTATTTCACCTTTTATAAGCATTTACTTTTAAGCCATGTCTATCTTTTGAGGCTTGTATACAGTATGCCTCTACATTTTTAGCCCTGAAGCCAAGCGATAGAGCCCTCTGAGAAGGGAAGCAGTGTGTTGATACGCCTAGGGGCAGTGGAAAAAAAGGCCTGTGTGAACTGTCAGCACCAGATAGACACAGAAGCAGTTAATCTGCTCCCAGGCCACTATTCACTATGTGCCACATGCACTCTCACTGACCGACTTCCTCCATATGCACACACACACACGGACGTGGAGAGGGTCTGGTTGTACCCGCAGCTGGAAATCCTGAGTATAGATATACTGTACATGCAGCAGGAGATGATTACCAAACATCAGATTTTGAATGCAGATTTAAGTGTGGTTCGCCTACAGATTGACAACACAATGGCACGTGAACACAACTGTATTATCTCATTCTGTACACTGGGGGAGGTGTTGACGTGCAGCTTGTGCTTTAGTTAAATATACCATCTTCAAGACAATGGAAAATGGATCATTTAATCAGTCCCTTCTGGCTAAATGAGAGAAGCAAGTAAAGGATTGTTTGCTCAGTGACTAAGATTTGGAGATGAATTAAAGATGGATAGTTCTGAAGGAGACCAAACCCCATGATATCATATCCTTTACTGTAAATCTCCTCCATTAAAGTTACTTCACGATTCATTAGTTCTGAACAGAGTCTGTCTTGTCATTAAGCATGTTTAAATCCTTTGATGTTGAGTGATCAATAATAAATAATACTTGGTTTGGATAAAAGAAGGGAGGTTGTCATGAAACTGAACAACATATCTTATGTGTTTTGGGATGACAAGTGTAACAAAGGTCAATTAGTCCTGACTGCACCTGATGCTATTCCACTGGATGCTGGAGCGTTTTTGCCTTTTTATCCAGACCTGTGCAGTCCAAGCATCATGCTGGACCCTTTGAGACTGACACAGTGACCTTATGGCTTTTGCTGTCCTCAAGGAGGTCCAGGAGCTGGCCTGGAGACGGATCAAAGTGGGAATCATGCCCCACCAACAGAGATAAATACACACTTCCTCCCTTCCCTTTCACACTGGTTTTTCCCACACTCCTTGAACCCACGTGCTGTAGCAAGGCCAGCTCAAAGGAAATGACAGACCACATCAAGAGGCTCGCCAGTGCTTTGACAGGAGTGCTCGCACCAGCCTTCAGGACTGGGGGAGAAGCTTTTGCATTCATCAAGGGCTTGCAAGTTATTTTTGTGTCAGTTGTTTCATGTTGCACATGCAACTGGCATGTGTTCCTCAATGTGGCTGCAAACTCGATGATCCAGTGCATGGCGTGGCTATTGGCAGCAGATGATTCCAGAGGTGGGTTATTTCTGAGGACAGAGATCTTCCAGTTAGTCACGTCAGGAAACAGGGCAGACGAGTAAGTAAAGAGACGAGAAACTGGTGTAATGTACAATAATCTAAGGCTGGCGAATGAGCAGTCTCAGTGGCAAGTAACAATCAGGCAGGGAGAGGAAAGTCAGACTGGTATTTGAAGGCAGATGGAGCAGGATGATTAGCAGGTGCGTTGATTGGGATTGGTGCCAGGTGTGGGAAGAGTCAGCAGGGGGGCTGTCCACACTCTGTGGAGAATGCAGAAGGAAACCAAAACACAGACAGACCCTAAACCCAAACACAGTCAAAGCACACGGCAGGCATTACAAAATGAAGAAATAAACCAAAATCCATTCACACACACCAGACTGTCACAACTAACTGTTATGGCAGGCGGGGGCGTGACAGATAGTGACAACGGTTTGACATTTTGGGACATACGCTTGTTTCCTTTCTTTCCATGAGTTAGATGAGAAGATTGACACCAATCTCTCTCATGAAAGCGGTATCCACCTTGTGATCTAACTCTATGCAAGAAGTGTGGTTCCTAAAATGTTGAATTATTACTATTTAAGCTGCAAGCTTAATAGTAATGAGACAATTTATTTCTACTATTGATTGATGTTCTTCCCACTGAGTGGCATATCACAGGCAAATATCCTTCTAATGGTTTAGTTTTACTGCCTATTAAGCTGCTGGCTGTTTCTGGGCATTGCATGAAGCACACCAGAGTGAATTTAAATGGCATGTAAATCCTACACATCTGATCTCATCTGAGCCCTGTAGACTTGACTAGGCTTTACTTGAAATATGACTCTTAGAAAACTTGTGCTAAAAAAATAAATCCTCAAACTAATAATGATCAATTTTCTTCTTCCTAGGTCTCCAGTCATTTCTTTACCCATCATGTCCTTACTTTCTCAAACTGTCCGTCACAAACTACTGCACTGTAGATATGCCTCTGTCAATAAACAATAGTTTAAAAATAAGTTGTTTTTCTGGGTTTGGCCTTGATACTTACCTGTTTCCTCAATCTGTGTCTAGCGACCAAAGCCCTTTTCCTTTTGAGCAACGCATGAAGTAAATCAACTGTACTTTGAGCCAATGTTTGTCGTGATCCTTCTAAGACATGTACTTGTCATGGCAAAATATGGCAGCTGCAAGGAAAAAGCTCTCCTCAAGCAGTGAATTATGTTTGAGCGTTTCCTGGACAGTGGCTGTTTTCATTTTCTAGGGGGGATATGCGAGGCCACCCAAAACAAAATTGTGTAATGTTACATTATTCCACTGCTTTGCTACAAACAGGATAAAATGCCAGATCCTTCTAAAAGGGCTGTACTGCTTTTCCAGGTTTCTGCTTTATTTTATGCTTCTCCTCAGGAAATCCACCCATGCTCATAAGTTTCTCCACCTGTTTGGAAATGTCTTTGAACAGTTTCTGGTCCCTGTGAAGGATCATAAGCAAGGCCCTTAATGAGCAAATTAGGTTTGGCAAAGCTTTGCAACCAAAATTGGAGAGAATGAATCATTCTGCAGAATCATCTTCTGCAACACCTAATATTGTTGATTCATGTAGACATGTCTAGGAATGTGTAGGAGAATGGGAGAACTGAGCCTTGATGTCCAACAGCTAAGTCCAGCTCCATTAAACTGAACTAAACAACCAAGTCTAGCTTCATTAAATCTGGTAACTTAAATCTAACCTAACATTTAATACTTGTACACACAAATCTACACTGCTCCAGTTACAACTGGAACACAACAACGAGTCGATGTGTTCTGTATTGACTAAAGCTAAAAAAAACTTTTGACACAGATTTTAGCACACATAGAATTCAAAACACAACATCGTCATTTTGGACATGAAAAACTAATGTCATTAAGGTGCCCTGACACACAAAACTTTTTTACTTGCATTTTTTGAAATATGTTGTGTCCATATGTGTGTCATGTGGTGAATGTAAAAAATGAACGGCTACCTCCTTTGTTGGCTCTAGCTACTGAAAAGAAATCAGAGGAGAAATCAGAACAATTACAGAAGCTGGTCATGGGCTAGCTGTAAGCCAATCAGAGTCAAGCACCTTTGCTTGTTGTATATTAATGAGAACTGGCACAAATCGAGCGGAGTCTTCCTGCAGGCTTTCTATACCACACTAGAATGAATGGAAACAAGGTATCAAAGCATTTTTTTCCACAAGAAATAGTACAGAGTCCATAGTAGAAGTTCAGCCATTACCACAAAGTAATGAAATAAGTGTGGCAGGGCACCTTTAATGAAATTAAGGGGGGAAACCGTACTGACTTAACAGTCAAGTCCATGTCAAGTCTCATTTTTATGACCTAAGTCTTACTTGAGCTCAAGTCTAAAGTTTCTATAACACCTTATATTAACAGACACTTGCATAGAGTGATTGTTATAACAGATCGTAGAACATCGTTCTGAACGCAGATAGGTATAATTTTTTTATCCCGACACAGTGCAAGAAAAGGCCTTTTAAATACCACTGGGAGCTGCACTTCTGCCGTCCATGTTAAAGCCATTCAAGCAGAGCGGCTGCCTTAGCTAAGGAGATGTAGATGGATACCAGAAGTATGTCTGACCAATGAAAAACAGGTGGCTAGACAGAAGTAAATGAGTTGTAAGGACAAGTGTATATTGCTGTTGGCAGTAATTGAAGGAGTTTAAGGTTGGGTGGGAGACCAGAAAGACAAGATAGGACTATAGGCCTTGTAGATACATTGATGCTGACTGTTTAGCTTCTTCATCATTCTCTCTGTTCACAGCCTACTGACAGATTGGGTCTTATGTTATGTCACTGTTCATCATCAAAGATCATCAAGAACCACAACGTGAACTACCTCTGCTTTTGACTGTCAGTGTCAAGGGAATGTCAGAGAAAAAAAACGTGCCAGAGCGTTTTAGCAATCTGTTTGTTTATTTTTCATTTAGTTCTTTTGTGGCTCTTTTAAAGCCTTTGGCTCGGGATGATTCCGCCTGGCAGCCCCTCTCCTCTCGAACCGCACACCTTCCCTCTTGCCGTCCGTAATTACCACACTGTTCGAGTCCTAGCCTGTCCGAAAGCCACTGCAGGTCTGATTTTTTTTGGCTTGGCTCCTCTCTGACATGCCTGGGAAGGGCAAGGAAAGGAAATGGGTGGACCAGCCGCTCTCCGTTCCCCCAGAGCAGGCCTGGGAGAAGCCAGCCCAGTGTTTTTCGGCTCGGTCGAGCTTGTGAGTGAGCACAGCCCATCTGGTTCTAATAAATCTTCCATGCGGCTTCGCAACTGGAATTGCCTGACCTGTTTGGGGACGTGATCACTGATACAGTCATTTTTTCGCAAAACAACAGGGAAGAGCTTGAGAGCAGTTGTGAACATCATCAGACTTGTGGTTCCCAAACGTGTTTGTATTTTGAAGACAAAAAAGCTCACACTAAGCAGACCCCCAGAATCCTACAGGGCTAGGTGATGGATGTGTGCTGTAATGGTGACCGTATTGTAAATATGCATTCCTACCAACGGTGGGCAGTGTATCATTGTTTCTTATGTCATGACTCTTGGTGATTTCTCAAACACAGACTAAGGGGTCACGGTCAGATCAACACTAATTTTTTAATGAGTCTTAAGTGCTCAATTAGCCAATTTGCAACTCAGTTGCTATCATGCAAGTGTTAGGTCAAGGGCATCTTATTGGCATGACATCTGTAATAAGCACGACATATAAAAACACTTTCCTGCTGCAAAGTGGAGAGTGTAAATACTCAATTCAATTCAAATGTGTTCAATATACGTATATCTGTCTTTAAAATTGAATTAGAAGAACACCTTTGATAAGTATTGCCTTTACATATACTACACCAGAACAGTCAATCTATTTTGCTGTGTGAATGAATGGTAGTACAGGCACACCAAAACAACACACTACGCCGCCTATAGCTTGCCAGATCATTAGGTCATACACCGCTATGTTGGTAATGTCTGCCTCCCTATCCCAGGCATATATTTATGACCTGTTGGCTACGAGAGTCCTGCTGACTCGAGCTTATGAGGTCAAAGCCATCAAAGTGACCTCACCATCAGAGACAACACAACATCTGTCCTCATCTTTCACACCTTTGGTGGCTGGGTTTCCTCAGACCTCCCTGACTCACCCAGCACTCACTTCCCTCTGAAAAGAAACAGTTTGATTTAGCACTCTGAACACAGTAGATAAAATAACAGAAGTCAAGCCTATTAAGACTCAACAGGGAAAAACATACAGCAGCTTGTTTTACAGATCAGCGTAATGAATTTGAAATAACACTCTACATTTAGAAACAGACGGAATAGACTGCATCACATCTTATCTTCCAATATAGGCTTGTCCACTCCGTCTGCCGACATTTGACTGCCAAAGCTTGTGTGGAATGTGTTGGACTGAATGACAGCACCTATTTCCCATTTAAAAACACGTCCACTGTATTAACAGTAGCAGGCTGTCTGCATATTTGTCTGCTCGGGGGTGAAATGGCATCTCAAAAGCAAAGCATGTGATGCAAGTGTCAATCACTTGTATATTAATAATATAAGCAACAATAATGATACAATATCCCACAGGTATTATCCTGTAATTAAAATGGGTAATAAGAGGATTTGGGTGGGGATTTAGGGCAGGAGACCACACATTGGGTAAGCTTGTATTGTACATGCTTAATCTCATTAAAACTTGAAATGTGATTATGAAAAAGAGTAACACAGACTTCACAAGAGTATTGACATCCACTGGGTTAGTTCTTACAGTCCCTCCTGATAAGGCAGGACTATTCAGTTTACTGTTATTCACCTCGCTGCAGCTTTAAGAGACATTTTTTAGAGGATTTACACTCCAATGTGGGCTGACAGAAAGTTAGCAAGCTGCTGGTATGGATTTGCACATCTGGTACTGGATCATTTGGGTTCAGTAAAACTAAATGAAATAGCACTTGCGCTTTGAGGCAATTGAGTCCACCTATATAATTCATCTGTGTCCGAGGACAGGCCATTGTTATTGCTGAATTTTTGGGGTGAATCATACTGGGTTGGTGTTTGGTGTTACCTATACCAATTAATGTGACATGGGCCTGTCCTGGAAACTTTATCTACTGGTAAACATGACCATTACCTCACTTGAAGAAGTCATGCATATCCTTGTCTCCCACCGTCTGATCTACAGGGGCTTGAAATTAGCTGAGCTTTTCCCCTCTGCCTAAACCCACAGTTATGAGGGTATCACTGTGATAACTTCACAACACCAGAATTTCACGCCATATTTTCCATGCATTTTTGTGTGAAGCATGTTATATTGACCACCTCTTGACTTTTAAAGGAGACACCCATCAGCATAACCTGACAGGCAATGAACAAAGCCTCTCATTCCTTCCTTATCTGTTCATTATCTTTGCACTGAATTCTTTCTTGTGGCCGTTTTTGGCCACCCTCGGACAAAGAAACTGGAAGTGAATTTCTACCACAGGATAGCACAATATATATTTTGTATAAGGCCGCCTCTTCACTGTAGCAAACCAATATGTGTTTTTCTTTTCTTTCAGAAAAAAAAGACATATCTTGAGAAGGCAACATGAAAAGTAAAACACCTGGTATGTATCAGTAAATTGAAGGGAGGAAAGGGAAAGCCATATGTCCACCTTCAATCTTCAAAGCGGACAGAATGTGTATCTAAGTGCATTCGAAGATTGAAACAATCCAAAAAGGAAATTTATCACTGAGCTGAAATTTCTGGGCTCTTAAGGATTTAGTTTCATAAACATTGCATGCTGAAGGTTTTTCAGCTCAGACTGATGCCATTTAAGCTCAGCCATCGGCAACTGTCAGGATATTTTCTGTGTATTTGCTATTCCTAAGTTTCTCTGATAGGTTTTAGCATTGCTAATTGATCATTTCTGTCTTTACACATTTGCACACTCAGACAAGATTTTTATAAGAAACACATGACTGCACACTATTCAAACTGTTAAAGGAATAGGTTTTAGTCATTTCAGATAATGTGTTTACTCACTTTCTTGTCAACACTTAAATAAGAAGATTGGTACCAATCTTCTCTCGTCTAACTTTCAGTAAGAATCTAAAATAAGATGTCAAACTATTTCTTTAGAGTTTGGCTTATTCACGTGAAATGCCATCATGTCACATTTGGGACTACAGTTGGATTATGGTGTCTTGATCTGGACTCCACATTAGAAAAACAGGCTTGAACATAAAACTTCTCGCTGGCTATCCAGTTTCCTCCTCGTGGTCCACCAACTGTGACATGATGTTGATAGGGTTTTTAATGGTCTTCCTGTGTCCCGTAGTCCGCATCCATGAATCATGCCCACAGCAATAGACTCTCCGGACTGTGAGGTGTCATTTCATAATAAATAACATGGGGGTGGCGGATGATAAGTGGACAGAGAGAATCATCATTTACTCTGCTGGGGAAAACAAATACATGTGGTAGTTAGATAAACTTCAAATAGGGGACAGACATCCTCTGACCAGAATGCTTTGCGTGTCTCTTCGGACCAGAGAGGAAAGAGAGATTTGGCATTGTTTAGAAACAGAAGTCTCCCTTGATAAGATATGTTTAAGATGTCTACACCTAGATAAAGTACACTCTTTCAAAATCGCTGTAGCAGTTCAAATATTTATCATGCTAAATTTACAATCTTTTTTAGTTTGAAATATTTATGTTACCCCTCGTTTGGAGGGTTCATTAAGGTAGTTTTCACATCATGCATATTTTTTTATTGAACAAAAAGTGATTATATTTTAATTGGTGTGTGGTGTGTGTGACATAATGTTGTTGCCAATGACGTTTATTTGGTAGCCAGAAAGTTGCCATGTATTTTTAACTTAAATTAACTCAGTTGCCAGTTTATCAGGTATGCCTAGCTAACACTAATGCAGTCTAGTATTGGACAATATGCGGACAGTCCTGCCATTAAGAAATCCTGTGGTGATGTTGAACTGTATGGTTTTAAGCCTACTCTCATTGATATGAGGTGGACAAAATGATAGAAAAACGTTTTGGTATGACCCAATACAATTTAACAGCCCCACAAACTACAGCTTCGAAACAACCAAATTGAACCAACAATTCTCTAAAACTAAAAGTTAACATTTACGAAGGCAGAATTCATTGCAGAGATGCAAGGGACAGCTTCTCGCTGTCACTTTCATCAGTATACCTTTACACTGTTTGAATGTGCAGCATGATGCATGTTCTGTCTATGTAGTTGTAGGAATCCTAAACTTATTTTAGGGCAATAAGTTATGAAAATGTTTCGACCTCATGGACTTCATTAGACCTGATGCTCCCTCCTTTTTGCTTTACTGAATCTGTTATCCTAGCAGCTGGTCCAAAACATATTTTCCAAAAGTAACCTTTTGCAACAAAAGAAATGCATGATGTTAATAGTGATTTTTTTTAAATGAGAGTGCATGAAGAGTTCAGCATTACTTATGAATACAATCACAGATACATACTTCAAATTAGATCACACTGGCTCAGCATCTTCATTGACAATGACAGGTAAAACAAGTGCCAACTGCAAGTTTGAGTTGAGGTCTTAAAGTGCTCAAATCATGCTTTTTGTCTTTTTCCTTTTCCTTAATTATGTTATATGTACACACACACATATATATATATATATATATATATATATATATATATATATATATATATATATATATATATAAGCCCAAAGTCCACCCCAAACGGACATACCATCTTCCAGCTGCTGTAACACACGTTATAATGCTCGCCTAGCTGCTAGCGTACTGCAACTGACTAGCTAGTGCTTACCTAGTTACTGCACAGGTGAATTCCAACAAAGATGGAACAGAAGTGAGATGCCTCACTCTGTAGCTAAAACAGAGAACTCAACACCCAGGGTGAAAAGAAGTGCTGCAGCAGTGTGCAGTAAAACAAATACATGGTGTTTTTTTTTTTTAAATTAAACCACATAAATCTGTTCTGGTATAACCTCTAAATATAATAATGAACCTGAAAATGAGCATAATATGAGCACTTTAAGTGAGTTATTGACTATCCCAGACCAGAGCATTATGTGTGTTTCTTTGTAAGAAGTCTTCAAAATGAGGGCAACATTTGCAAATGTGTCCCTTGTATAAGTCAGGCGGCATGCAGAGAACTAAACAAACAATACTTGGTCAAATAAACACACAAACATGTTGATGGACAGGCTTTTCACTGTTTTTACTTTAGGTCATCTTTTACCTACTGCTGCAACACCTTTCCCTGCATAACTTGCTCAAGGTGTCTCACAGGGGCAGAGGCCTGCATGTGTGGCATCTGTCAACCTTCAACACCAGTCAGCATCATTGCAAACCTAACAGAGGCACAGACAGTGAGTGATGGTTTCCCCTGTATAACACTTGGCTCACAGAGAATGGGAGAGCTTGACACACAGAAAAGGGAGTTTCCCAGTGTTTTCTCCAAGGCACTGCATGTTTGTTTGGCACCTGGGAAGTCAAAACAAAACAGACATACATCACGTGGTGGAAAACAGCATGTCACAGAACTTGGGATACCCTCAGAGCCACCATAGTAACATGATAAACACCATGCCTGCCATTAATGGAATAAAGCAAATACAGTGAGTCACTGATTCTCATTTTTCATCCCTCTATCCATCCTGCATCAGCAACATTTACGCTAAAGAAAACAAGTGGGCCAAAAAGCACTGGGTGGGTTTGTGCTTCAGTTTCAACATTGGCTTTGCTCTCATAAAAATTGGTGGGGGAAAATGTGAGCTGAAGGTGGTCACGCCCAGTCAGCGTCAGGTGAGTCATTTTATGTGGCAGTTCAGGTTGCAGTCAGTCCAAACCGCCGGAGTCTTCTTGTGGCCAGCACAGGTTAAATGCTGGTTGGGGAGAGAAGGGAAAAAACGAGGTAGACTTAATTTATCCTGGCCTATGACAGGTGAGGTGTGTTTTTATGTTTTTGAGTTTACCTAAATCCTTCTTTGCTGGACAGGAGGCCAGTTCCTGCTGGAACTGGGAGGCTTTCAAGGCCTCTTCACATTATGATTTGGACAACATGCTGAAATGTTATTTTGAGAGAAAATGAGGTAGATCAAAATCGTGTCCCATTTCTTCTCTCAAACTAGTGCACCTAGTGACAGTATATACAATTTGTTTTGACTGTTCAACACCTCCATTGCAATTTTTAGGGAAATGACTGTGCAAGTTTGACAGTTATTTCAGTTTTGTTTTGAAATTTCTAATGTTAAACTAGAGAAACAGGGTGAATCAAAGATTCAATACAAATTATACAAATTTTAGCCGTTACAGATGATCATGGCAATTCATCCAATATTTGAGACCCTCCAGTCAAAACCACAAATGGGGGCTCACCAAAGAAAGTAGGCTTCATCCTCTGTGGAATAAGAATATTTGTACAAAATGGGCTGGTAATCCAAAAGTAGTTAAGATACTTCAGTCTGTAGCAAAGTGGTGGACACTGACCAACATTGCCATGCAGAGCCATGTTGAAAGAAGATTAAAAACATTGATTGCAACAAATAGTATCCCTGTAGGTAAGCTGTGACTGTCCAATTAACTATAAGAAGTGGGAAATATGTAATGTCTCACTATAAGTAGTAGGTCCAATTACACAGGAATTTTCGTCCAGATTATCAAGTCCTGCTGCTTGAAACCAGGTGACAACCATCAGAAAAGGGTAGGAGAAGGGTTGGGGTGGGGTTTCCATCCATGTGTTTTTTATTTTAAAAGAAATTTATAAAACTCTCTGTTTTAAAATCTAGGGGTCAACCTGTGCTGTCCCCCGTCTCACCCTCTCCAATCTCGCTTAAGCCTTTAATCAAACGGACATCTGGATTGCATTGAGTGTTGCAGAGAGAAAGGCTTGATTGCTTTTAAGCAGACCACGCGATGATGTCACTTTTCATTAATAATGATGCTGCCCATAGCTCTCACATTCATCTTCCTGTCTAACGATGCAGAGACCACAGGCTGAGGACATGACAGTGACCGTGGGCACTCGACTGGCTAGCTGGGAAAACAAGCAGGAGCTGCGTCACGGATCCTCGGTCCGACCGACTCAAGAAGAAAAACAATGGATCCAGGAGAGGGCTGCCTAAAGAAGACAATACCTAAACGACCACTATCAACACATGTAACGAGAAGATGTAGTCAATTTTAATTTGTTCTAATGACATGTTACCACAACTGTGTCACCATGATTGATTGGCTGTAAAATGATAAAGAAAATTTTGACTGACAGGTACTAGACAATTTCAATTAAAAGATCTAAGATTTCTCACATTTTCTCATGTCCTAAATTCCATAATCTCACTATGTTTCATCTTTTCAGTCAAGTTCTTGTTCTTCCTATGCATGCTCACCAGCTATTGCAGTGTTTCTACCAATAAAACACCTCCTGTAGTGGATTATTTAAAGATTTTCTCTAAATTTGTTGACAGCAGAATGTAATGTGAAATAATATCAGAAAATCAACGAGATGCTTGGTTTATCTGGAATTTGGATAGAGTTCAGATCAAAGAAGTGTTGCCAGTGCTTTGATGTGTCTACCAGCAATCCAGCTGATTTATGGCGGCACATTTCCGTATCAACACACCCACACACACACACACACACACACACACACACACACACACACAGGTAAAGTATGATGGCAGGTCTTCCTCCATTATGAGTGATGTTACATGCATGAAATAAAAATGAATGTCTTCATGAGCACACAAACTGGATGACCTGGCAAAAGTTCATTCCTGGCACACAAATACTCTGTGAACCTTTCTCTGTACTCAAGTTTCATTTAGTTTTGACAGTCAGCGGTGGGCTCAGTTATAAAACATTGTGTCCATAAATTTAATTTGTTACTGTAAAAGTGTACGCCTTAGTCCAAAACTGTGTTATGACTGGCTTATATGCTGTGCAAAAGCATCAGCGCAGATTAAAAGCTAAATGAGGAGGAGGAGTAGGCTTTTTCTCCACTGCAAAAAGTTGTGCCATACTTGAGCCTGTCACACTACACTGTAACAGTACAGTCTTGCCTTTTAAGCGCCCATTTTATGCTCATTTTCCAGTTTATATTTGTATTTTGAGGATGTACCAGATTAGGTTTACATGGTTTCATTTTAAAAGAACACCATATTTTTGTTGTACTGCACATTGCTGAACATCCTGTTTTCACCCTGCTTGTTCAGATCTCTGTTTTAGCTACAGAGTGAGACATCTGACTTCTTTACTATCTTTGTTGGGAGTTGTACATGCGCAGTAGCTAGGTAAGGTCACATCAACCAGATAAATATTTTACAGCTTTGGTCAGCACAAGGCAGGATTAGCAGGGAGGCTTCTTTTAAACGAGGGTGCACTTGTGGAGTACCTGCAGAACAGAGACATGGAAGTAGTTCTTTTGTAGGTTATGATGAACTAGTGTGTGTTGTAGCAGTATTTTGCCATTGAGAATGAGCTAGCATGTAGCGGTTAGCCACCTCGTCTTGGCTAGTCACGTAGAAAGTCGCGCAGCTTTTGACTCTTCGAAGGCAAGACACATTCAGACACCTTTATCTCACTCAAAACAGCATGGATGTTTTTTTTTCAAGTTTGCATGCGTGCAGAGGCACCTGATATAAAGAATAACAACCCAAATCCCACAAAAGGGATTTTTTCATAATATAGGCACTTTAAGTTATTTTTCAAATATATGTGATATGGCAATATGATGCATTTTTACGTTAACCATCTCAACTCCCAAATGAATTCATTCAATATAATTAGTGTGTGTAATGTCAATTTTGATGTGAACTAATTTGATTGATTTAATGTGAACTGCGGTGCAATGTAGATATTGAATTACAATGAATGAACAAATTTGCAATCATGTGTCAAATCAAAATTTTAGTGGTCACCACTTATTCATTCATGTTTTGTTAAAAACAAAATTCATTACTATTATGATTTAATTGTTTGTAACAATCAGCTTAAGTTTGCAGTGCACAGATCATATTAAGCAGAAGTAACTAAGGATGTTGAGTGTCTGTGTGGAAGGGGCGGTGTCATTTGAACTATTTCACCCCGAAGTGATTCAAAGGCTTATGGGAAAAAAACGAATTTGTTCTTAACTGTTTCTGTCCTGGTTAAAGTGTGTTTTAATATTGTCTTGTCTTGTTGCACCATGACTGAGACTTGGGTGGGGACTAATGGCTTCTTGGCAGTAACCATGTGCACCATGATAATTTCATAAGTTTGAGGCTTGTAGATATCTCATCAGTATAACATGCTATGCAGTGTGATGCATTGGAAGGTCAAAAGATGATGAATGAAGTACTATTTTTCCTCGTTTCATGGGACATTTATCATGGATACGTGGTTCAATATGTATACAGGCAAATTAATACTTATAACCTATTGTATATATTTATGTTCTTTTGCATGTTTAAAGCTATAGTGTACCAAATGTGTCTTCCCCATGAGAAACTCTGAGTAATGACAGCTAAATATATTGAAGTTAATCCGAAGTTAATAAACCAAGCTTTGGCACACTTGTGTTGTTGAATGACGACATCCAAACATAAGACACAATACTGTAAAATGCTTATTTTACAAGCGATGAGAGACCTTTCAGGTATATAAAATGTCTTGAATCACAGGAAGGATTACGTATGATTTTGTAACAAGAAGAGAGGTTACTATATTTGGCTATTTTCTCCGCATTTTAAGACGTTTTTCTGCCATCTGCTTTTGAAGTTCTGTTTTCACTCTAAATTATGTCTTGCTGATCTGGTCTGTCTGTTGTGAGACTTGATTGTTATGTAAATGAAAGATTAAAGGCTTTGTCTTATTTAAAAAATGTGAATCTTCAGCTGTAATGTTCCTTTGTAATTCTGACATGAAACACTTGGGATACTAAGCCAGAGTTGTTGTTTTTTTATTTGAATTTCCACATACAGAATTCCTGTGTTCTGTTATTTATGTCGAGGCCAAAAATAATTGGAGTGACGGAGTGACTTTCAAATCCATTTGCTTGGGACCAGTGAAGCTTCAAAGGTTCAACAGAGCATGGACTATGTCCAAATTGACTCAGGGTGCAAACAAAAATGCCCTGTTTCAAACATTAATGAGGAATAGTTTAAAAAGTGTTTTGCTGATTGTGCTGCTTATCCAAATGAGGAGTGGGACCTTTCAAAAAGGAAGCCATGTATCTGTGCAGGGATAGCAGAGCTGGTCTGGAGAGCCTCACCGTGCTTCTCTTATCACGAAAAACTTGAGAAGATTCAGTGCATAATAGCACTCATTTGATCTTGATGGGGCGGTGGACTATCTACTGTCAACTACTGACCCTATCAGTTTTATATATCCAGAGTATTTCACCATTCTACCAATGTGATAAATTGGACAATTATTGTTTGGCAATATGCACACATGGGCCTAACTGTGAAAACAACATATTGAGTCAAGTCGGGGGAGTCACTTGGCTCTCTGTGGAGAAGTTGTCAATAATAGCGTGAAAGGCTTTCACCCCATGACTAACATTTCCATGAAATATTCTTCAGATTTAAAATAATAAAGAGCATGCATATTGTGTCCCCGAGCAACAGCAGACTGTGATC
This sequence comes from Etheostoma cragini, assembly GCF_013103735.1. Taxonomy (NCBI): domain Eukaryota; kingdom Metazoa; phylum Chordata; class Actinopteri; order Perciformes; family Percidae; genus Etheostoma; species Etheostoma cragini. The sequence goes on from NC_048418.1 coordinate 13,685,795, forward strand.
ATAAACAGGCTTTCTGTCAGTGTAGAAATCATTGTTACCACAACTGTGTTTCTAAAAAAAGATCAAAGACTGCATCTGGACCGGCGAGGTGGCCTTTAGCAGGTCTGTTGCACCATTGCGTGCTATCTACTCCATCTTCTAAAACCTCAAGGTGAAGAGGATGAACAAAAACACATGTGACCTGGGAGTGATTTCACACTGCAGAACCGGGTCAGGTCATTCTCCATCTTCCTTTGTTTCAGGATGGTTCTTTGAACCCAGGGGCCAGAAGCCGTCCAATTCCATCATAAACACGACATGAATCTTTCAAGCCATTCTGGAATGTGGCCAGAATATTTCAATAGCTAATACATTCGGATTTGTAATGTTAGAAGATATTACCAAGTTACTACCCACTGCGCTGTAAATCAAACCACCTGTGAACCGAACAATGTTGGTCGATTTAAGAATATAAAAAACCCAGGAATAAATGTATGAAAGATAGATGTGCATCAACTCATTCACAAATGATAATATTTGTCAAAATATTATTGCAAATAACATTAACTTCACTTCACACCCAACCATTTTACAAACTATGCTGCCCTGTTTTAGTTTTTTGAATGGTTTTGTCCCATTTTTCAGGCAGCCAGTAGTTTTATTTATTTTTTAAATTTGTTTCTAGATGTTCACTGTGATAGATTACGCAACTGCTAGATAATTGCCTGAAATCCTGCGCGTGTCCCCCACCTTTTACTCTCTGGGTCTTGCCGTTTTCAAACTCTGTTTGCTTTGGAAAGCAAGAAAAAACTTCAATCTAGCAGGCTACATGCCGAAAATGGCAAGTCTTGAAGAAAGTTTGGATTGTGCAAGGCAGGCTTACCGAGACATGGATATTGTTATTGACTAAGTACACATGGCAATACATGACCAAATCACGTATAACTATCCAGCAAATTTAAATACCTCACATTACTGTGAAAAAAAAGTTCCTTCCAGAGATCGTTTTGCAGAGTCACCGTTGCTGCGTCCAGAGCTCAGCGCCGCCCAAGACGATTGTAATTGATTTAAAGAAATACAAACAACCCAGAGTGTTTCTTTCTCCTATGATCGAATGTATGTGTGGTTTAGTCAGACCTTACTCCACACAGCTGTGAAGTAAGGTGTGGCATTGCGAGAATACGCAGCTGTTGATGGAATTTATGGTAAGTAAATACTACTGTGGGAAATTTTCAAACATGGCCGCCGCAACCTGATTGCCTGACACTTCATGTTGAAAGACTGCCATGAAGATGTTCCTGCCTGTCTTTTATGAGGGCTTTCTGTTGCCCCTGTGTAGGGGGGACAGCTTTACGTAAAACGGTGGATGACAAAATCCCAAATTGCACAGGCCATCATGTTCTTCACATGGGTGTTTACAATTATTCTGGCTGATTAGATTTGCTTAGATGTAGCTTCTGTATGCTTGTAATTGGATTTCTACCCAAACACGTGCAACAAACAGGAGAGTCAGGGAGATGTCATTTAAACAGTATGAACCGGTTCACAAAGTCCTGAGAATTTGTCCACTCAGCCAAAGATGAAAACACCAGCCGTAGGACCATGAGGGTGTAGGGTATATAGATAGATCCATATATATTCATGATTTTACAAAAGAATGCTGTTTTGCCATTTACAAAAAAAAAGATTCTGAACCATTTTCTAAGATATACAGAGTTTATTTTCAACTAATCGAAAAATCGTTTAAACTATAAAGAACATAAAAAAAGGTATGTAATTGCTGAAAAAAGCACAAAGGATGCAGTTTATAATGATTTGTAAAGAAGAAAACTTTTATAATGGATTGTTATTTTTATATTAAAAAAATATTGAAACACCTACAGGAAACCCTCATGTGATTGACTTGGTTGGCCTCCAGCATCTCTGATGTTGTTTGCTTTCGTCCTCTTTATTTAATTGGTTTACATACTCTTTCTCTGTAGGAATCCAAATAAGAGGAAACAGGTACTGATGTTAAAGGTCCCATGCCATGAACATTTCACTTTATGATGTTTTTCAACGTTGATATGCGTTCTCCCTGGCCTGCCTATGGTCCACCAGTGGCTAGAAATGGGGATAGGTGTAAATCGAGCTCTGGGTCTTCTGCTCTGCCTTTGAGAAAATGAAAGCTCAGATGGGCCGATCTGGAATCTTTCCCTTTATGAGGTCATGAGGGGCAAGGTTACCTCCCCTTTCTCTAATTTTCCTGCCCAGAGAATTTGGCCCACCCATGAGAGAGAGACATCATGGCTTTCAAATGAGCAAAGGGTCAAGGCCACACCCCCAGCCTCCACTTTGCCCCCCCTCTCTCCACCTCAAAAGCCACAGAGTCAGAAATGGCACATACTAAGGAAAGGTAATTGTGGGACTGGCTCTAGTGGCTGTAATTCTGCAACAAGGCTGAATCTTGGGAAAGAGACTTCCGACACGGTATTAGGGACCACTAAGATCTATATAAAAGCATCCAAAGAGCACCACGTCATGGGATCTTTAATGATTGAATTCTGACAATGCTGGTGGTCATGCTGTATAGCAGACTCCCATAGTGTGGTAAGTCCACATAACCCTTTGAGACATGGCCGTGGCTCAATATTAATTCCTCTAGTCATTAATGGCCTTTGCACAAAGTCTTTCAAATATTGTTTTAATAGGGGAGGGGTGCTGACGTAAGGAGGGAGCAGTGTTCTGACTGCTCAAAAGGGAGGGGAGACCGAAAAATTTCCATTGTCTCAAATGAAGTTGGCAGTGAGAGTGGTTTGCTAGGATTCTCCCTGCATGGTGTAATTTGTGAGTATTATATTGATAACCTGAATTCAGCTTCACTTGTGTGTTTGCCTTTACTCTGCTGTAATAAGAGATGATGCCATATGTAACTGAGGCCAAACGGAATAAAATTTCAGCCAGACCGTTAAGTGAATCACCAACTGTGTTGCATGTCAAGTGTACATTTGTGTGACTTGTTGTTTATTGCCCACATTCAGCTTCATGACCGTCTTGCATATGTGTGCCAAGTCTGAGGCCACGTTTCCTAAATCTCTCCAGTTCTTTGGTAGAGAAAGTGGTAATTCTTCTCCGCTGGAAGATTCTGGTCCATTTCACATATGTGTCCTGGGACATATCTTACCCAGAAGATTTGACACAAGTTTGGATTCTTCTTATTTTTTAAAATATCCTTTTCTATTCATTTGTATTCAATTTTTGTGACAATAAGCTAAGTGGTTTTTAATTGATGAACTGAAAAAAAGAGGTTATAATAATACAAGGTGACCCTCTGTTGTGTTGTCAATACAACATCTGTGTGCAGCCACAGAGCTGAGTTGCCGCCATTTTAAAAAGCTTGCATTAAATATGATATGTAAAACATGCTATTCCCACTTATGGGAGGAGATTTATCTGTTTAAAATTGTCAGTAAACAACAAACATAGCAGCTACCTGTTTGGAGCTCTACTAGTGGCATTAGTTTACTATGTTTTTTTGTAAAAATCAATCCTGCTTTATCCACAGCCAGGATTACATTGTAAAGTATAATTGAAAAAAAACATGTGGATAAGGTTTCAGAAATAAGTGTTTTACTTTGCTTTTATTTTTATTTCCTCCTAAAATGTTTATTATGCAACAAACACTGAAGTAAATTCCTTACAGGTCAAAAACCTACTTGGCAACAGGCTCTCTGCTTTGTTAGAAACATATAGATAGAGAGAAGGAAAATAAGTCAAAACAAGCTACGAACAGAAGATCACACTAATCATAAAAAGCCTACTGTATAGGCTATACATTATAATGGATGTAGTGAAAGTGGACATTTATAATTACCTAGGTAAAACTAAATTTTCATTCCGCATTTGGCTGAACTTTTAATTCCCTTTCTATCTTTCACTTTCCGCTTCATTCTGCACAGTCTTCTCAATGTCAAAACAGCCTAATTAAGCCTCCTCTTGTACGTTTTTTGGCCAACATTGCAATTTTTTTCACCTTAACTTTAAGGGCTTTCCGTACTTGAGACCAAAACCTAAGAGTGAAAGAAAATGAAAGAGATGTAGTTGAGCAGATTTAACTGAATGAAACAGGATCCGTCATCACATGTATTACCCTGCACTTCAGTTATAACAAATATAATTGCTGAGTAAGTGGGTGGCTGATAGAACATGGTTAGAAGTGCCAAAAAGTGCACATCTCATTCTCATTCAGTACAAGAGTGACTTGAGGTAAGCCTGTATGATCTGCTCTATTCTCACTGTTTCTCACTCTCTTTCATAGATAGTAAAGGCCTGCATTAATAGCATATCCTATATCCATTGTCCATTGTATTAATATTTGTTTTCTAAAATAAAATACCAAAAACAAATCTTCAGGGTTTTCATGTGGATGTGCAAGTCTCACTTACACTCTTGTGGATCCATGTTTTGTATTTGGCACGCTGGCTGAGCACATAAATGTGTTTGGCAGATCCATAGCGTAGTTTTGTGACTTATTCCCGAGTGTTACATGTTAGGTTTGAAGAGGCAAACTCAGCTGGTTTACAAGTTGTCAAAGGTGCCCCTGCCAATAGGTCCTTTTAAATTTTATGGCAGTGCCAATCAAATTTGCATGAGGAATCTCTGGATGCTTTTGCAAACTTAAAATGTTCAGGCCTTGGAGATGCAGGGTCTTAAAATGTGAGGACATGTACAGTATATCTTTCCGTGGAGAATTGTTCTCTTTGCTTTACTCTGTGGTCTTGAGGGAGGAAGTGGGTCAAAATGCAAAAACTACTATCTAATTTAAATTATTTAATTTCATTATTAAGATTCCATGTTTTTGCATGCAATGTTTTTTTTTTTTTGTATCAAGTATCAAGTATTAAACACTAAGTGAATATAAAACAATGGATTTAAAAGTGGAGGTGCACAAATACTGTCTGTGGCTGTATTGGTATCAGTGGCGATACAGATGCTGAGGCTACTTGTTGGCTAGTTCTCATCAGTAACTATGACGCTCGGCCAACCAATTTTCTCCTGACTGAATTATCTCAATAACTTTCTAACTAGCTCCACCATCAGGTCAATTTTCCAATACTTAACTTTATGATGACCAAACCTGCAGAACATATGACATGTCCATCCATACTTGTCAAAGTTTGTTTTCTGCAAACCAGCAGAGATGGTGACCGTAGCATGAAATAAATTCTAAACATTACCATGTTACTGTAATCACTTTGACCTCTAAGCATTACATTTCTATGCAAGTATTAGGACTGTTCCGAAAGATCTAAATTCCAAAAGTTGAGTATAATTTGAATAGTAACAAAATCACTATCCAACGTTGAAATCACTATTCAAATGTTTATTTGTTTGTTTGTTAACGTGAATATATCCCTTTTTGCTTGGCCTGCCCGCATGTAAAGCTGCTGCCCCCGCGACCCGAATCCGGATAAGCGGTCGAAGATGGATGGATGGATGCCAGCATGTAAAAACAAAATGCTTTTGTCACGTCTCTTCTGATGAACAATAAGTAAGCGGGAGTGAGCAACACAAGGCATTGTGAGATCTTAGGGCACAGAGCTAGAGGCCGAGTAGGAGAGAGGAAGTAACTAACTTTTAACAGCTGTATTCTTATTTACATAACAAACTACATGGCCATCAAGAAGCAGGTTGCTATTAACCTTAATAAAAGTAGTGACAGCTCTGTTTGGCAAAGTTAGTAACACTAATGTTACTTTGTTCATGACTTATCATTTCGTGCTTTCAGACCTGCTGTCAGTGTGCTGACCAAGTAGCCGACCGTTAGCCTTTACAACAGAGCCGCTTCACAACACATATTATTTCATTACAGGGTTCTCTGTGGATTTGTGTTTGCCGCTGTGTGTTCATGGTTAATGTAAATAAAGAGGTGTGCCGCTTGCAATGCAGTGTCAGTGCAACTCACAAGGACGTAGTTGCCCCTACTAGGCTAATGTTGAAAGACCTTTTAATGGACAGAACATGTTCAAAACCCACATGTTGATCTGAGTAGTGTAAAAACTGTGAATCACAGGCTGAATTTGAGCATTACATATTTTAATTTGGGATTTGGAAATCATAAGGAATGAAATTCAAATGTGTTCATAGAGGCAGGTTGAAAGCTCTAAGTAAAGTTGCTAGTATGGCTGTAGACTCTTTTGTTTGTTTGCTAATGTAAGAACGTTCACTTTCTTACTGGTTAGAGTGAAAAAGGTCCCAAATATCAAAAAAGCAACACACTTTGTTGCTTTTCCAATCGCTCATTCCCTTCCCAGTATGCAAAGGGCACCTGGTCATGGAAGTTGTCAGCTCAAACCTTCAGAGTACGCCTTGAAGATGGATCAGATTGATAACGATCCGCTGCAGAATTTGTTTGCGACTGGACTGGAGACCACTTCCTCTAAAGGGTCTCTGTGCAATGGCAATTTGTTCCACTCCACTATGATCACTGTATTCAGATCTCCCCAAAAAAACGTACCCACTACAAGGGGAAAATTAAGCAGAATCTGACTCAACAAACTAAACAAAGCAGGTTTGGTTAGGAATTACACTATGTATATTCTGTAATGTATTGGTGCATCTTCATGCTGACAAATCCAAATGCCCATGAGTGATTTTACCCAGATGCAAAGTTCAGCAACATATAACAATGTTTCACATTATTTTTTAAGCAAGTCAAAACTCGCTGAGTTGCTCACTAGCAAATATGTTAATCTGTCTTTATCTGCTTCCAGGCTGAGAAATATGCTTTACTGATGCTGTGACTCTGTCACATCAAGTTTGTCTTAAAGCCAAGCAGCTTTCTATTTAACTTCTGGAGCTGAGGGACTTTAGCTTACATCAGCAGACGTTTTATAACGTCAGTCGTTTCAGACGGCAGTCTCTCTAAGACTGGGAGGAGGTGTTCAGACAGTAACAATTAGAGTCCCATCTGAAAAGTGATCATCATTTCAGTGCCACTTTTATATACTTTCCCACAGCCTGTCCCCTGCCCACTGGGATTGCCGATGCTATCTTCTGCTAAGTGTTTACATAAAATGTTAAACGCATACATCAAGAAAAAAATTGAAATTATGTTGAATACATAAGAAAAACAAAACACGTGACTGCATTACATTCAAGCTGTCATCTTTAAAATACCAGGTGATTGTTTGGGTTTTACAGATTTATAGGAAAAAAAATAGATGCCACACAAGTGCATATTATCTACAAACTGATACAAGTGGAGCTAATCCAAACACTGACCCACCCTGTGATTGAATATAATTACAGATGGCCTTCCCGACATCTCATTCACTAAAGCAAAGTTTGTGTCAGCTTTTCACTAAGTAAAATTAAAAAAGAGAAGTTGTTTATCATTTAACCATTTGATTGGATCTACTGAATGTGGCTGCGATGACCAAACCTTTTTTTGAGAGATTACAATTTTGTCCGTCAACCCAGACTGACCATGATTTCGAGGTAAGGTTGGGTTCAGCTCAGATCAAGAGGTCACATCCTTAAGTATTTGTCAAGTTGATATACTGCTGGCAACATAATTGAAAGGCAGGAGGTTGTCGAGCTGGCGGCACAAGCACTTTACAGAGTGTTGTTTTCTTTGGGCGCATGGTGAATCTCGAACTGCATATTTTTCTTTTCCTGTATGGATTTCACATTTGCATGGAAAAATCTTTCTTGTGTGTTTGGATTTCCATTGTGTGGACAACATAAAGGGCTCTGGGATGGGATGTGGGAAAAGGGAGTGTGCAGTTTGCCTAAGTGCATGTTTTGATGTCTATTTGACAGCCTTGGTCAGTGGCTGATGTCAGTACATACACAAAGTTAACAGCCATGATCTTTCCTACTCTTAAATCCACTGAGGGAAACCAGTGAAAGGCTGCTACTGCAGATATCCCACAGTATAAAAATGTGGAACTCTTCCATTACATATAATGTTCAATCATTATGCTAAGCCTGGAGCACTTTAAACAGCCGAAAAATTAAACATTTGTGGTTGCAATGATATAAAATAACTTGGAAGCTTCAAATTGATCAAGAATCTCTGTAATGTGGACTGTAAATGTGCGTGCCCTTTAATTTGAAAATAAGGGGTGATTTTCGTATTTCAGTGGTTCCTTAAACACTGTTTTGAAAGGAAGTATCTCAGTCAAAAGATTTGTCCCGACAAATTGTGGTCGCGGACCAATTGAGCAAACAATCATTGTAGTATTTTTTTTAAACTGGAAATGGATGTCTGCTCAAAATGTATCCGATTTTATCCTCAGTGCTAATTATTTGTATAAAGCTCAGATTTTCCCATGACTGCTCTCTAGTCTGGTGCAGCAGACACTGAATTGAATGTGGACATTGGCATTCACTTCAAATAAATCAATAAAAACATATTTTTAACAAGTACATCTGTCTTCCTCAATCATCTGTGTCTTGGCTCTGTCCGGTTGCAGAAAGTTTGCTATGGCTGACCCTCATGGAAGCAAGAGAGCCTCATTGCTTCAACTGAGCATGAGAAGTACCTGCGAACTTTGTCACCTCATCAAGTCTGCATCCTGACCTCTGGTAAAGACTTTGACAAATGCAGGGTGTTGTCTCCAGATTAAATGTCCTCAAAAACTGGCACACTTTCCCCATTCTTCTCTAGGTTCCCCTCGTTATTGCTTTTTCCGGCTTCTTTTCCATGTTGTACCAATGTCCTGAGTATGAGGTGTTTAATAAGTGTTCACATTTCCTCTGTGAGAGGAAATAATAAATCCAAACTCACTATTTCAATAAACAAAATGTACTATTATCCCTCAACAGTTAATGAGAGAAAAGTGTGTTTGGCCCATGCATGTAACAATGATATGCCAGGTGCTGCTATTCTGTTATTGAGACGATCTGGCAAAGACGCTGTATTTGCGCAGTCATACTTTTGCTCGACACTTAGCAACTGAGGGTGAGAGGGTTTTTTCCTGGGTTATAATAGGAACTGACCTTGTGGTCATAAGTATGGAGTCAATGACTACATATTGAAGCATAAGGTAAAGAAATGTCAAGCTGGAAGTTAACGTCATCAGTCCAATTGTTCCTGCTCATCTCTGTATACCATAACTCAGACATGTCAAGCTACCTGCAGCCAGCTAAAAGTCAACCCTGACGACATCAGAAGTATGAGGCTGTTGGCATGAAGGACAGAAATATCTTTCACATCCCTGTGACTAATGTCACCTCCACAGGCTAAATAAAGCCATCCTGGGTCTTGTTACACATGCAAGGTATCTGACCGATTAAACTTTCTACCACTCATAAAAGTGAGGCAGACTACAGTAGACAGTATCAACAAAATAATTGCAACATACTGACTTATTACTTAACTGTGTGTACTGAATGGTGAGGAACATTTTACTTAAGTAAAAGTAGCAATACTACACTGTTAAATACTCCATCAGTGCAAAAGATAAAGTCCTGCATTCAAGATTAAGACTCATAATGTAAAATGACCACGTTCAGAGTGTTTTGTTGGATTCTTATAGAAGCATTCACATCAAAGAAGCATGTTAATATTGTAGCTAATTTTGTTGTCAAGGTGGAGCAAATTCTATCTACTTTATATACTGTTGGTAGTTTAATCTATACCAATTGATCATATTTTATATAGCATATATGTAGATTAACATTTTCTCTAGTACACAAAATGTGAATCTAAATATATGATATGTATGTAACAATGGTAATGTAACAAACAACTACACATATCAGTTAAATGTAGTGGAGTAAAATTTACAATATTTTACTTTGAAATGTAATGGAGTACAGGTAGCCTAAAATAGGAGCAAAATTTACTGTACTGTAAATTTCTATCACTGTAAATGTAATCAAGCCTTTCAGTCACCAGGTGTGAGTCCCAAGAAATCGACAAATCAAGGTTTTTCTTTTTTTCTAACCCTCTTCACAGGGAGGTCTATGTGCAGAGTCAACCACAGAGTATTACGTGACATCCTCAAGGACTCTGCAGCAGGGTGGATGTTTGCCAACGCCGGGCTTGAACCTGGATTCTCCAGTTAAAGGACAGCTGTCTCCCTCCTAACCGCAGCAGTGGTATCTCCACCAACATGGGACAGAAAGAGAATCCCTGACCCAAGTGCAAAAGACAACAGAGAATATGACATGGGAACGTCTCAACTCTCTGGTTCTCCAACAATGAACACCGTGAGTCACACCAGCAAGGGGATCCCCAGTTTCAACCTGGGACCCTTAGCTTTGTTGAGAGAACTGCAACCCTCATCCTGTTTTTCCTTCCTGTCCTCCGGGTGAACATGGCCAGGGATCCCCATGCTTCTTGAAAGTGGAAAACTATGGTCCAGTGTCATTTGTCTGGACAATGATTGACAGTCTCTCCACGTACTGCAAAGCTGTGAGGAAAAATTAATTTCCATGAGGTTAAGCTGACATGGGAAGTTCTGTTACAAGTCAGAACCAAGCTGGGAAGACTTGGTCAGTTTAGTACACTTTTAAGGTGCTGATTTCTTGAAAACATTGCAGTCATGAGAACATTTTAATTGATGTCTGAAATCAATCACTAAATGAATAATGACATATCAAAGTTATGTTTTTTGTGAATAACATAATAGAGATTCATAAGATTCATGTATGGGATTCTGGATTTAACCTAGTTCTACCTGTGTGTTCAAAATGTGCCTTTCAAGACAGTACTTGAAAAGCTATTTTGCTGATTCAAATCCAGCTCTGTGTCATCTTTGTGTGGGCAGTGTGTGCAGATGAATGGGGTGGGGCTTCCCTCTGTGGCCTCAGCAAATGGCCAAGCTGAGTTTAGCAGAGGAACTGGCGCCACAGAGGGAAGCCAGTCACTGTTCATCTAAACAGACTACCCACACAAAGATGACACAGAGCTGGATCAAAATTGGCAAAGTATGTCTTTAACTAATCCCCTTGCCTTTCATTAAAATAATCATAACGTTTGGCCATTAATTTGAAATTAATTGACATCAAATATGTTAAGGGTTTAGTCTTAAATTAACAGATTAAATTCATAATTTTGTAGGACCACGGCTAAAGGAAAATGTTTTTATTTACTGTTCCGAAGGGCCACACTTGAAACCAAGTTAAAAAGCCTGGCATCATGGCCTCCTCCTGCATCCCACAGCCCTCCTGATCACCCTCCAAGACCCCTCTTTTGGGCGTCTTTGTAATCTTGATTGGAAAAATCATACAAATGGGACAGTCTCTCCTCAAAGGCATTTATGGTTGGTTATTTGCTCAAAAGCAAGAGAAGTAGTTATGTAAAGAATGAAACTTACATACACCCCTGGCCCTTTGCTGGAGGTAGTGGGTGAGATTGTCTGATTGTCTGTCTGTTTCGGAAAGTAGGCAGCGCTTCACACAGTGTACTGAGGCCTTTGGTGGATGTGTTCTTTGTGTTTTCCTGTGACCTATCTGACTAATCTCTATTTGAGCTCTGTACTCAGGATTTTGCTTTGTTATTTGGAAATTCTTCCATTCCTCCAATCTCCCCATCATCTATTTGCATTGGACTCCACTGCTGTCTGTAGATATTGGCCTAATAAAAACATGGCTTTCATCATACTAGGGGGTCAGTTCAATGGTCAGGTCACAGGGGTGGACACAAACACCCCACCCCTCAAACCTAATTCTCCTGGAGCTTTCTCTTCCAAGAGCCATGCAAATCCCACACCCAGTAGCCTCCCACAGTCCTAAAATACGTGCTGCAGGAGCACAAAAAAAAGGAACAAGAGCTGCCTGACCAGTGGGGCTCTTTCTTTTGTTTAATAATCGAGGTTGGCATTCTTTCTCTGCATTCTTTCACCCAGCCTGGGCTTGCTCTGTACTACATGGGTGCAGCTCCAGTAGCTTAGGCCACTGGTGGCACCTGTCTCCTCTTCAGCGCCAGGCCGGGGAGACTGCCCTGCAAGCCCTGATCCCCGCACTAATTATTTTCAAAGCAGTCAGGATTTATATCACACTCATGCAGGCGCCAGTGGCGCTACAGCTCCCCCAGGAAGTAGCCTTTCTGGCTTTTCTCTCTTGCTTGGTGGGCAGAGATTGTCACCATGGATGTGTGCGGCGCTCAGGCACCACAGAAGCATCTGGCCAGCTGGTTGGATTTGGATGTTTTCCAGATTCTTGTACAAATAGTCACAACATTCATTCATCTGCAACTCAACAAAGTTATTCAGTAATAATAACAATTTCTCTGTCTCAGTGAAATGGACATGTGTTCACCAGGTATACACTTACATTGCCATTAGAAGGAACAACACTGGAATGTGGCAGTTTAAAACAACAAGAAGGACTGACTTTTTTGATCCACAGTGTCACTGAAAACAAGTCAATGGGATCATAAATGAGTCTAAAACAAGCTTTTCGATTGGTAATTTTCTACCTTGAACCGGTTCTGTTAAACAGATTGGTAGAATTAGTTTAACAATATTGCTGACATAAAGTAGAGCGAGAGTTTTAAATTAAAATCTGTCAGGCTTGATTTTCTTGGCAGGTGCCCAGATTTTTCCTAAGCTGATGCCACATACAAGATGTAAACCCTGGCCATTTTAAAATTGGTAAACATTATGGTTTAGCAAATTGTAAAACACACAGGAACTTAAACTGTGACCTTCTTCATACAGCAGCCTATTCTCCTCTCTCTTTGTTTTGTGCAGAAGTTAATCTGGATCATTAATTTTACAGGCTCCCTGGGGCTCGATGCCTTCTTTGATGTTTTCTGATACACTGCACTTAACATTCCACATGTACGTCTCACCACTCTCAGGCCTGACACGTTTTACAAATAAGTTATATGTCCCATGCAAAACACACTTATTTAAACACAAAGGAAAGTAAGGAAAATGCATGCATTCTTGGCTTGTTGCCATCCTACAGTAAACCGCTGAGATAAGGTCTCCATTTGATGATGTTGCTTGACGTATGAGGCCGACTTTGTGGGGGGAGTGTACTCTTGACTTGGGACGCTCACATACAGCCACACCTTCAGAATAGAATGGATCAATGGACACCGGTTCAGTTCTATGGTATGAGGAATCCCCTCCATGTTCTTGAGGCAAATGTTGGACACATATCTTTGTTCATTTGTTCCAATTTCACTATCAATACCTTTTATAAAATCTCATAAAAAGAATCATGTTGCCCAAATAGTCTTGAAAATTAGCTATTTGAAGGAATAAATGACACAGCAACAACAAATTATGTCTCAAAACAAACAAACACAAAAATAAAATAATATATATGTGTACGTATATAGTTTTAGTTGGACTTTAAAGCAAAACAGTACCATTACCTGACTGGAACATGACTGTAAAAAGTACGTGATAAAGATCCAGCCATTCCTACTTAGTCTCCCTTCTATTCTCCTCCTCCATTTTAACTATTGTTATGAAATGTTTACACTTACCAATCTGGCAGGTCCATAAAGACGTGTTTGTCTCTAATTGACCAACTGGCAGGGGTGCTGTTTCTCCTTATTGCCTACAGGTAAAAAGCCTTAAAGTTATTCACTCTGCATCCCAAAGGAATCCTAGAAAAAACAAACCACCATGTTTGACCTTTGCAGAGACTCTTGTAGCAACAGGCTCCTCTTACAACTCATATCAGCTTCCATTGAAGTACAAACAAAGGCTCAGTAATAGTAACCAAATAGACAAGCTGAGCAGAGGTCTGGCAGAGTCAGGGGAACATTATGAACAAGAGGCAGATCCAGACTACATTTAGACACTTATAATGACTAAAGCCAATGTATAAAATTAATAAATGGGTGTCCATGCCCAGCAATCGTGGATAAGTGGTCTGTTAGCAGCAGTGGTTTCATCATTTTCATCAAAAAATAAACTCTTTGTCCCATCTCATGGATAAAATCTGATCAATAGAAGTTCACATTTGACATAAAAAGTCACAATTTTCCAGCTTATGTCCACAGTGAGACTGGACAGGATGGTACTGCCAGGGGAGTAGCCTATTACAACTGATTTTATAAATATTTAGGCTTAGCCACATTAAGCGGATTTGGGTACTTTACTCTGCTGGTCTGCTGTGAACACTTGAGTCTAAATCTGCTTAATTTGTACTGTGCCACTCTGCGCGAGTTTTGCATTCTTTTGAGATCAAATAAATACTTGATTTTGCCTTTACATCACTATGCATTTCGTTATTTTAATACGTGATTTTTTTTTTTAAATGCAAAGAAGTTTGCTGCTGACAGTTTCTGAAGATTTGATCTGGGTTTTTTGGAGGCTCTGACTACAGAGACGGCTCTCCTCATTAGCTGGGAAAGTCTGACAAGATCTGTGATAATGGATTTGGGAAGCCAAAGACCCCAGAAATCCTGGCAGCTGAGAGTTATGGGTGAGTAAGTAAACAATGCCAGGTCATTGCGGCAAGACAGCGGAGATGTTGTGGTCAAGGGCCAGGCTAAACTCTCTGGGTGAAGAATAGTGATCCCTGTGGTTTGACTGAAAGAAACAATTACTGGAAGATTAAAAAGGACTTCTAGACAAAACACGATGAGCATTATAAAGTGCCGAAATGGAGATATTTGTTTTTCCACCAAGCGCTTTGCTCCATTTAGATGTTAGACATTTTTGTGGATCTCAATCAGAAAACAGGATGCAGACAGAAATACTGTGGTTAATCTTTGATCCCTGGTCTCAAGGTGCTGGCTCTGACCACACTGCAAAAAGGGAATATGATTATGTTATACAAATTAATGGATGTGTTTCACACCAAGTACTGGATAATTTATGAGAAAATAACATAATTTAAACATTTCAACAAGACAAAGTATGGTCCATGCTAGTGGCACATTGAGGTACAGCAATGCTTGGAGCAATGCTTGGAGCGAAATGCCAATGTCAGCATAATAACAATGTCAATGTCAGCATAATAACAATGTCAATGTCAGCATAATAACATGCTCACAACAATGTCAACATTTTGTGTTAAGTAAGTTTAATGTTTACCATGTTCACAATTAGTTTGGCATTGGACAGTTAGCACTAAACACAAAGTATAGAGGCTGATGGGATATATATGTTTTGCATGTTATTTGGTTATAAACCAGAGTAGAGTGATGATAGCACAACACACAAAGAAACAGGATCACCAAAGTTGTTGCAGTTCATCCTAATGGGGGCAAGACTGGGTGTCCCAAATTTCATGGCAATACATCCAATTGGTTTGACTCAAAACCCAAACTGTCTACCTTATGATGGTGATGGAGGAAAACTTGGGGGGGGGGTCACCAAATTCATTACGATTCATCATTTGGTAACTACTGTATGAAGGACTGTTTGAGATCGTCATCATCTCAGGCTGATGTAATGATAACTAATAATCAACTAATTATCCGAGGGCTATGAATGTGTGCTAAATTCCATGGCAGTTCAACAAATTGCTGTTGAGATATTTCAGTCTGACCAAAGTGGTGGGCCGACCAACATTGCCACGCCTAGAGCTACGCCTCTGAAACATTAGTTTGGAATTAAATATTGCTTGTTTATATTTCTGCTAAAAAGACACCCAAAATATTTACAGTGATTTCCATCCAAAGCCCCTCCTTTTCTGTGCTTCAGCGCTGCAATTTGATCTGTGGAGAGCCTTTTTCCCTCACCAGCCTCTCCCTCGCTGAGTCTACTATCTTGGGCAAAATTCTTAACACAACCACCGAAGAGCCAATGACAAGCTGGTCACACAAGTATTATGTTTTATGTTTTCCCCATTGCTGTCTAATGTTTCACATTGAGGTTGGGTCCATCAAGCAAACTACAGCTTACAAAAGAATGGGCCCATTGATTCCCAGAGGAATAATTTTAGTGGAGGGAGTATTTAGCACAGGCTCAGCTAGAAAGAGCTATTAGCTTCTTCTCCAGCTCTGTGATCCATGACTGGAGAGGCTCAGTGTTAGGAGAGAAAGAGGACCCTCACCTGGCACCGCATCCATACGTATTTCACTCCACTTGATTCGAGTTTCCGCACAGATCATTGTAATTTGTATCAGAAAGTTGGTTTGTTTTCTTTATAGAACTGTGGAATGGATTACTGGTATTTTTTTCTTTATGAAACCGTATTACACCAACTGTACACCAATTTTATATTCTCTACTAACGCCTAAAACCTTCGGTAGCTGCAACCTTTGGTCACACGGACAAATGATGAACGTCATCATGCTGTGTTTGGTGAAAGTGTTTTTAAAGTTTTTGCTCCCTCATCTTGGTGTGAGCTTCAGAGTCACTTTAAAATAGATAATTGTATTATCATGGAAGATTTCAAGAATGTCCTGTTACTGAAATTTGCAAATTTGCATGTTTCTTTTTTGATTGTTTTTTAATCGGTTGTATGTTCTTTTATGTTGGAACTTGTTATGATGCTGTCTCTTACCAGGTGTCCCTTTTTAAAGAGATTCTGAATCTTAATGGGAATATTCCTGGTAAAATAAAAGTAAAACAAAAAAAATCATGCAGTGTGCTGAAGTCTTGTCTCAGCCTTAGAACACGACCATCTCTTTCTTCTTATGTTTCTAAGCCTAAAACAACAAAATGCACCTGATTTCCCCAAAAACATAATTTTACAGACTTTTGTATCTCTTGATTGCACAAATTAAAAAACAACATAAGTGTTTCATTGCATCCAAGGAGCAAACTCGCAGAGATATAATATAAACAATGTCAGTGTGCTGGAAACCATAACGTTTGCTTCTGTGTGCATGCAGGTCTTAATCCAGTCAGGACCCAATGAAGTTGCGTCTGGATTCCTATTTTTCAGTAGAAACCAAAGTGGTCCATCATTACCTCCTCCAAACTCCCCCTTTTTCCCATTTCAGCACCACCCTGAGCTAAGATATCAGCTAACACATTATCCTCTTAGCCCTGGAGACTGATAGCCAGCGAGGGCCTTGAGCCAGGAGCAGCCAAACAGGTCAGGGAATAAAACAGGCATCACAGTCACAGCAACAGTAACATTTAACAGATCAGACTGGATATTGCTCACTTACTGATCTACTGACCCATTGCAATGCATGTAAACTGCTCATTTAAGTTTTGCTTTTTTTAAAACAGATTTGAGTAATGTGGTTTTCTTGCACTTATTCATAAATACCTCTTACAGTACACCAAATATACAAATCAAACAAATAACCTTTGGATACAATAATTGTTGTTTTAGGTCTATTAAAAGCAGCAAATATGTGAATCTATAGCAGTGGGACAAAATCAAAGAAATACATAATTTTTCATTGCAAATTGTTGTTTTTTAGTAAACGACCCTTAGTAAATTAGAAGAAATTATTCCCACCCTGTCCAGGCTACAACAACACTACAGCCACCATTGGTATGAGACAGTAACTTCACACCATTATCCCAATATCATTGAATATCAGGTGATATTATCCTGTCTGTGTTGCCCACCACGACTGACTTTTTCAAGAACATTTGATTGCATTTCTTGGCTCAGACTGTTTTATGTCAACACATGAAGCCAAACCCACGAGGTTTTTATGATCAAGTGGCCAAAGTCATATGGGTTAAATTTCAGACTTCTTGCCAAGTCAGTTTATATCACTTCAAATAACACAAAACTAAACTTGTAAAATTACATTAATAGCTGTCAATGTAAAAGAAACAAAAACTCATAATAGCTGAGAAATGTTTTACAAGCAGATCTGGCATTCTATAGACATTGTGTTTTTCATCACAGCTAGGAGGCATTTTATGTTATACCGCAAGCCCTAAAAAAGAGAGGTCATGCCGCTAAAACCATAACACTAGCCTCACGTGCTGGCAGCGGCCCAAGATGCACCTGCACTTTCAATTACTCAGTGAGTGTACTTCTCTCTCTGCTTGTCTAGACACCCAACACCTGCTGCACATTAATCTGTAATGGTCTCCGCTGGCCGATATTCCCAGTTTATAAAACAACATCTTATTGCGACAACATTCCCTGCTGCCCAGCAGGGCCACGCTCCTCTAAAGGATGCAATGCTCAGCTTCACGCATAACCAACCAATACCTGTCATCGAGTGTGGGGATTGGGGCTCGGTGGAGAAAGCCAGGAAGGTGGCAGACCCGCTTCACATGAATTTGCCTTTTTGGCAGAGGCATTGTCAACTTGGATGAAACTGAACACCACCATACTAGATGACTGGAAGGTTTCAGTGTTTCTGGATGTGGTCCATGGGCATGGTCCTCGCAAGCCACCCTCTTCACCAGCCGCTCAGTGACATCATTATTCCCTGCAGTCACAGCTCAGAGCTCGCTACAAGTTAAAAGTAATCACAACTTGAACTGCATGCTCGGATTTCAAAGACCAATTTTTTGAATACCACTTAACTCAGCATGCATTCTGCTTTTGCACATATACTGCACATTAGCCACCCAAATATTCTGGTTAGTCAACTTGAACTGAAAACGTGCTTTAATATGAAAACGTTATATTAAAAACAGTGACCTAACACACTTTTTCAATAAAATACTATACAGTTTCTTTGTTATGTTTTTGCTTTTTTAACTTTAAAGCCCTGTTAAGTCTGCAGGCATACAGGGTAAGAAATGTACAGTTTTTTTAGAACTACAAACCTGGAACAACAAAGGAAAGCTCAGCAGATTGTCAAAAAACAGCTGCGCACTCTTACAGGAGTCAACACCTTACTAATACTACTGAATTTAACTCAAATGTCAAAGTTCATTTTACATAAAACACACCTGTTTTTATTAATTATTTGTATTCTTTGGCTGTACCAATAGCTGATACAGTGATAGCTGGCAGCATCAGCACAAAGTTCACTAAGTTTTCTAAATGTTTCTGTTTCAATGACCAGACTTTCACTTGTAGCCTGCTGTCTGAGAGATTGCATAAACAAAGGAACAATAGAGCATGTGCTTAGGCCAGTAACTTCTGTGCATTTGAATACGAAAAAAATGTTTTGCCAAGATGCAAAATTTACGCATGTCCATTCTAATCGATCAACAAAAATGTAATCAAACAAATGTCAATCATTTATTAAATATTTGTTTCTTTTCTCTTTTTTTGTGTCATTATAAATTGAATATCTCGACCTCTGCCGATCCAGCCAATCCCAACCCCTTTTCCCGCTGTTCCCATCACCTGACAAGGCGATAACCACTTATCCTCTGCCAAAATGCCAAAGTTTTCTGTTTTTGTTTTCACCTGTCCCCCAACAGCTTTCTGTTTTTCTGAGTCATAACAGGTTTTAGACTTTAGGACAGAACAAGCTGCATTTGAAGATGTCAAATTGGGCTCTTGGAAGATCTTATGGGCATAAATCACTTTTTTTTCTGACACAATATACAGACTTACCGATGAGCTGATCTGTTGAAAATTTGTGAATTGATTAAATTATAGCGAAACAAATGATGAGTTGCAAATCAGTAAGTGCAGAATCATCCAATATGGACATCATTTGTAGGATAACCGGGTGACATTTGACTGGCGTTCTGAGGAGCAGGATGAATGATGACAACATTAGGTCACTGTGATCTGAGCCTGCAAGGTGCACTCATCCACCCTGGCTGGCTGCAGTCAAGGAATGGAGCAGACACTGACAGCTGCAGCACCGTGTTGAGTAAAGTGAATGTAAGGAAACACAGAGAGAAGGAGACAGTTGCTCAACCTGTCGACAGCTTCTCCATAATTCAATAACTCAAGGTGGAGGACCATTCCTGTGAGGCTACAGCAGCTCCGTTAATAGCTTTCTAGCATGATGAGTGTTTTTTTTCCATGGTAATCTTGCTTGTCTCTCTCAACAAGCTCGCAAACATAATTGAAAACATGGACATGAAAAAACACAAGGAAGGAATGTTTCTTTGTCCTGGAAGGTTACGCTTTCACTGTCCTGTTTTAACATGTTCCAAGAATCTCTGAATCTGTCTGCAGGTCAACATGTTTGACAATGCACCCCTTGTTCTATTATCTGTAAAATAAAAATAATTTGTTATTGGTTTCATTCATAATTAAAATGTTTCTCATGTTTACATTGCCAACGAAATACTGTTCTGTCATTGTACTACAAATAGAAAATATGGTTAATAAATGTTGGCTTGATTTTGGTGCTGTCTTCTCAATATTTTAGCATATAAGCCTTATATACTGCCAATGGGGCCTGTTTTGTTTTGTATGTCAAAGGTTCCTCTGTATTCTTTTTATTTACAATCTCAAAATAAAGGCAAAAGTAAATCACAAAGTAGTTTAAACAGTAGTCAGGGACTTTTTGACAGACCTACTGCAGACCATTGCTTCAATTTCCTCTTCAAATTCCCCTTTTTGTCAAAGAAAAACAGCATTTCAACTTTCCCACCATCTCCCCTCAATATATCTTCCCAACTCCAATTGTGACTTAAGTCTCTGCTGGACCCTGGCCAGGATGTTAACTCCAGCTAAATCAATGGATTAACAATTCAGCCCAACCCCACCACACACACACACACACCACCAACACTAATCTTCAGGAGCTGACTTTGGCCAACAAATGACCAAATTCACACAAACTGGAGAACCACCCCCACCGACAATGTGGTTTTTCCTTTCTTCTGTCCTTATGAGAGGCTCCTATTGAAACAGCCAGCCACACTTGTTGAGATCTTGGTGACAGATACTCAAGTACTTCTCTGTTAAACGAAACCCCACTATCCTTTGGGATTAGTTGGCAAATGCTTGTAAGAAAAACAGCATGGGTGGGAATCCAGCTAACACAAATTATTTAGCATTTTTACATGGGATTACTCCTGAGCTCATATTCCCACACCAAATTTGTCATTGGTAGTAGTTGTGAGTAACGAAATGAGTTGCCCTTCCGTATGTTTATGACTTTAGCCTATATGTGTTAGGCTGTCTTAATTATTGGTTAATAGCGATGGTTACACTACTTGCAGGCAGCGCTGGTTGTGACCCATGAGGTCAGCGTTACTGTTGAAACCATGCCATAGCGTCTGGTACGGGCAATGTGCAGCTGTGCAGGAATCGGGCTTGAAGGGCCGCTCACACACAACCATGTTGTTACACTGTTTGTCATTTCACGTGTCAGTCATGTTGAAATCTCTCAAGCCAACATGAGCACATTTTAGTAAGAGGATGCAAAAGGAGAAATCTTGCCTCTTCCTGTCTTAGCATCAATGTTTCCCATATTTTAAAGCTTTCCCATGCTGTACAGTGTGACTTTGTACCAGGAGCTACCATTCCTGACAGTTAATAAGTTTGAGCCTCTACTTAATTTTTTATGATCTGCATAGATCATGCCACACTAAATGCTTGCTTTAACAACGTCCAATGGGATTTCAAGAATGCAGCATTTGACATAAACAGATTTTATAATTGTGCATAAAGGGTTTACAGAGTGAGCGGTCTGTCCAACAACATATTGGGCAGAGAACGGTCCCTTAAAAGTGAATCAGATTGCTACCTCAGAAATACATCTGCATTCAAAGAACTCAAGGAGCTCCCCGCGAGGCAGAGCAGTGGAAGACATCCGTTGCTCAGCTCCTAAACTGGTGCCAGGGAGGGAAACCCAAAAATGTTCATTTAAACACACAAAATAATAATACAGAGTTGATTTAAAATCAACAAATTATCCCTTTAATTCTCTATGCAGTTTATGTTGAATTGCTTGCCTTTTGACAATTTTGCATCGACTTTCAAAGTGGCTGAAAAAATGTAAACACAGTACGTTAACAACATACAAGCATGCCAAGACCTGATAATGATATAACATATTCATCTTGTGTTGCAGCATGGCTATGAAGAGGCAAAATGTAATGCTAAACTACGGACATCAACAGCATGGCCTTCACAAATTGGCGAACAGATATCACTCCAGCTTCAAGAATGATTTTTGGCAACTGTTGTTTTTCAGAATCAATCTTTCCTAAAAAGTCACAAAACACTCTTCTGCCTTTGATACCCACAGAAAGCAACAGGCCCTCTCATGCACTCAACAAACCCATGCCTCATGTTGGATGCTCATTGTTTGTGGCCTCCGCAGCATCACCCGTCCATCCTTTTTCCTCCCATCTCATCTCATTCTACATTCTCCATGTCAGAGGCGCCTGGTCTAGCCGCGGTGCCATGTATCCTAATCACATAAGCACACGGGCTAATCCGTAGGACAGCTGGGGAATCTTTACTGCACAATTGAAGCATGAGCTGGACATCAGCTTCATGGCCCATCTCTGTAAACCCCCTCACTTTCATCAGCCTTCCATTGTAACTCTCCTCCCACCAACACACACACACACACACAGTCACCACAACTACAACAAATTTCCCCACCCTCACCCCACATGCAGACACAAATGAGTAGTCGTAGGTCAGCACAGCTGCTGATAGAAACTTCCAGGTCCACCTTGATTCGCTGTTGTACAACTTTCCCTCATGTGCCTATATAACATCAACATTTTGGAAGAAAGCAAAACCCTCAAGTTTGTCCAAGTAGTTAATATTTCATACATCCCTAATGCACAAAACAGGTGGTGACCTGGTTGAGGAAAATGTCCTTCAAAATTGTAAATGGCTGTTCTACTCTGACATTTAATGCTGTGTAGTTATGGTATTGAATATCCATTCAGCGATCTCCAAAGTACTTACTGTCCAAGTAAATTGATGCACTGAGGAGTATGTGTCCATCGCATGCATCCTACTGGTAATACATCAAAACACTCTCTAGTCTACGATATCTACCATGATGAACTGTTTTCTTCCGAACAGTCTCTGCTAGAGCAGTTAGAGCATCCATCTCCTCAGAGATTCTGATGAATAATGGAGTAATAGGAGGAATTTCCTCAAGAATAAAGTGTTTCTAACCCTGCACCTCTCTAGGCAAGCGCTCCAACTCTCCTGGTGCAATTGCAAGTGCAGCAGGCGTGCCAAAAAAACCAGGCATCTATACAGATCTATGTTTATCCCATCCCTCTAGAAACCTTGCTATGGGGTCTCTGGGGCTTTCCCCCCTGTCCAAGCATGTTTGCCAATGAAAGAAACACATGCTCCATTATCATTTATAGAATCTTTTGTTTGTTTATTATTCTATTTTTCCAGAAGGAAAATTCAAAATGTATGCGCTGTATTGAATTCTTCATTTGGACATGGGTAGGAGTGAAGCATATTATAACAGAAGGAGGGATATTTGAGAAATGAGCTTTGTCATGTGAAGCTGACATTTTTATGATTGTTAGCAAGTGTTGAAAAGCTCCTGAGCCAGTTATCATCATTATCCATTGCATCTGATGAGGAGAACTCGGACATGTTCAAAGCTGTTTCCAATATGGCGCGGTCCACTTCCAGAAGGAAAAACACACTGATAGTTTTCACAGTGATGCATCAAAAGACATATTCAAGATACATTACACTTGAATGCTCTTCCTGGTGTTTAATCATTTGAGCAGCATGTCCTGTAATCTTTACCGGAGTGATTATTGAGTTAATATTGCTGTTGCCCAAGGAGTATATAAATGAAATATGTATCTGTGTCACTAACAGCACCATAAAGCTTTTCACTCAACTTGAGTGACAGTCTGCATGCTGATTCAAACAAAGCCATCCTCGTTTGAACAGCAGATTCTCATCAGCAGATACATAGAGTACTTGTTTTTTTTACTCAATGCAATGCATTTTCTTAATTCACTCCTGTTTTGAGAGATGATGAGCTCACATGTTTTTCCAGGCGCAAGGGACAAGCGGGAGCTTTGACAGGTACTTAACAACAATCAAAAACAGTTATAAACATGGTAGGCTATTTGGCAGGGTTCAGGAAGGAGTCGAGGAAGGCACATACCCTTCAGACCCCTATCACACTTTCCAGAGAGGAACTCGCTTTTTCCCAAAGCGCGAAAAAAAAAATCTGTGAGTTCCACAGACCTGCGGCATGAGCAAAGGTGTTTTCACAGTGCTCGGCACATATGTTAACCAAGTGAGTCTGGCTTTGAGGAGCTAATGCTTGGATTCTGTTTAATTACCCTCAAGTTTTACATTTTTGTTGAACTGTCTTTGTTTTTTTCAAGTCTTATTAAAAACTGAAATTAAAGTGAGACGTGTGTTACTTTTGAAGGAAACAATGATACATGATACTTCTTCATTAAAAGTTTGAATTCACAACCAATGCAATGCACCCTCACTTTGGTCAGTGTATTCAGAGGTGTTGCTGCTGCAGCCTTACTTGGTCTGGTATGAATAGAGTAGAATAGAATAGAATATATTTATTGTCATTGTACTACAAGTACAATGAGATCATAATTGCAACCTCCATATCAAGGCTTTACAAATTATTAAATAAGGTAAAGATAAAAAAAAAAAAAAAAAACGTAAACTTTGAACAGGTAGTAATTATTAACAAATGACAGTAAAATAGTAGAAAGGGAAGACAGTACAGTTTGGAAAGCGCAAAGCTGGTACGTCTGGTTTCGATCTATTCCAGTAGCTCATCTGGGAGCTCACAGTATATTAGCCAACATGAGCAACCTTTAGATATTGCTTTGTGAATGGTATTAATTCCATTGCATACTAGAAGCAATGGGATCCTGTGTGATCACAACATTTTCAGCTAAAGTTCTAACTGTTTTTTTTTTTTTCACAGGATTTCTGTAATTTGCTCCTCTCACTGGGAAGTGGGATGGTCTCAGTCTGAATGTAGTGATTGATGTATTTTGTGCACCAATCAAAGTTTAGCAACATTTAGTTTGGTAGTGCTATACTATTTCTCTGCCTGGTGTCTTCTTATCACTGGGAGGTTGCCAGGCTCTCCTATGCTAAGCTAAGCTTAGCTTCTTATTTACAATTTAACGACATGAGGGTGGTATTGATCTTCTCATCTAACTCTTGTCAAGAAAGCAAATAAGTGTGTTTTCCAAAATGTTGATTAATTGTTTTTAAGGAACAGTTTAATTGCCTGTTCTTTGCCACTGGTTTCTGTGTTACTGACTCTACATATTTAGCTATGCATTTAATTGCATCCAGTTCCATGATCCAACACAACTAGACCACAATCAACACTCCTCAGCAAAATCTTCCACAAGGCAGCACAAATACATCCTGTGCAGTGGGGTGATACTGGAATAACAAATCCTCTACCGCTTTCAACAGTTCAAGAATTATCTCACTATCCACTCTCTCTGCTTGACAGCTCTGTGCATGTCCAAGCAGACTAGGTGGATGAGAGTCGGAATGGGAGGTGGGTAGTCAGGAGGAACTGGGGGGGCAATAATGCTTGATATTTTTTCATTCTACGTTTTTTTCAGTATGTGCTTTAGTTGCACCCACTTCCTTCATGGTAACAGCTGTCAAAACGTTGTTGGATTACATGGACACCGCAAAGTTACAGCTCGTATTAGAGCCTAGTACAGGTCAGGAAGTTAGGAGGAGTCCAGCAAGCGGGATACATTAAAGCCTCTCAATTTCTCAGCGCAAAGCAGCCAGGACCCAGGGGGGGAACAGCTAATACCAAGAGGGTGCAACTCCTTCACTGCTAATTTAGGTACACGTGTCAGGGATATTGAGGGATTTTTCACTGATGTTTTAGGTATTAGAACAGATACACTACATAATTGTGTGTTGTTTTCGCAACCGGACGTGTGTTCCTATTCAGAGCCTGGGATCACAAAGCCCATTTTCTCTTGGATTAGTCAAGCTTTAGGGCTTGTACTGTATGATGAGGCCACAAGATATTTGCAAGATTGTTGAGAGAGAAAACTCCCTGAAACCACCGCTCATCTGCTAAGGGAATACAGCCTGTTAAAATAATATCAGGTTGACAGGGTAAATCTCCGGCACATACGTACGTCCGAACGCTGTAAACCTAAAACAGAAGAAGTTCACATGTTGCACTAATGAGTTTCATAATAACTTTGTTTGACATTGATGTAAAAAAACATCATTGCCATTTTTACGGTGCATTGTAATATGACAAATGCCTTGGTAATCAGTTTACACTTAATTAATATGAAATGTCATAGCAAAATGAGGGTGATCCTGCATGAAACTGTGAAAATCCAATCTAACCTCAACAATAACATCTGATACAATAGAAGCCACGGCAGACTATCCTTCTGTCAAAATGTGGGCCACAGACATTTTCCCAGCTAGTCCAGGGATTTGAACAGGAGTCTTTCTGGTCACGTCACATCCTATGTGCTGCTCTAGCAAAGGGGAAAACCCCTAAGTGACCATGTTTTTTGGAGAAGGTTTTGTGCCTGTGTTTGCCTGCAGAAAATGTACCAATCCCCGAAGGCTTTGTTATCTCAAATTCATTTTCAAATGTAGACAAAACAACCTACACTCAAGGTACTTACTTTTAAATCAACATAAATCTAAAATATGTAATATGTAATATAAGAATATGTGTGTTTTCATGACAACTGGGCAAAACTAACCCTGTTTATGAGGACCCTGTTATACAATCGAAAGCTCCAAAACAAGTCAATAAGTTAACCTTGAGTTGACATTGATGATCTTTCAGTGTGAAACAGTACAGTAAATGTATTTATTTAAGCCTGTGAGTTGTTGCAATTATATTTTTCATTTTTGCAAAAAAAATGCATGACTTGAAAATATGCATCAGTAGGGGAGAAACTTATTGAGAATTTAGTCTGCAAACAGAAAGTTATGAAAAATGCTCTTTTCCAAAAGTCAAAAAGTCATTTATTTAAAAAAATGTATGTCCACTGTGTTTTTTTCAATTACTTAATTGATTAACTTGGTTAAGCCCTACAGTACATGTCAGTGTGCCATTCCAAACTATAAAATTACCTAATATAAGATTATTGTGAGACGATTATAGATTATTTCAAGATTATCATTTCATAATGAATTCCTTTATGATAAACAAGTGATTAAAGTAAATGCTCTAAGCACCACTAAAGAATGAAACCCCACATGAAATAATTTAAAAATTCATTTATTATTTCAGATTTTTTTCGCCTTTGTTATACAAAGATGTTAAATAACTTAAATACATTCTTACCAGTCATTTGTGATCTGTTTATACCTACAAGCTATACACATGAGGTAGAGGAAAATAATTTAGGGATCCCATAAGACATTAATAAGTGAACATGGACAAAGCTTTGTTGGTGTAGCATCATCACAAAGGGCAATACATGGTTGATGTGTTTTATCTTTGTTTTACAAGCACAGCACAAATCCTAACAAAAAGTACATGTACATGTAAAGTGATCCACATGTGAGTATAAACTAGTCCACGCTGATGCAATCATGAGTTTATAGCACATTGTATGGTGATAACCAACATTACAAAGTCTTTTCACAAAAAATAGTTGATTATACAAACAGATCAAATCCTATAAAGAATATTGTTGATGACTGTGATTTTGTTTGAATACTCTCAATAATGTGTCATGATCCTGCGCATGTATAAAAGACAGCTAAAGGTGAGTTGATTCTAAATTTGTTAGGATTTATTAGTGCTTAGATGACAGCGAACGGTGAGATATGAAATGAAATATGTTGAAGTATACACTGCTTCTCAAAGCCTTCACCCCAAAAAGGAACAAACACCCAAAAGAAAAAAAAAGTAAAAAATACAGGATATAAAATCAATTTAGACTTTGACGTTATTTACACTAAACACATGCTCATAATATATTTAAAAATAATTTAGCTTTTATTTTTTTCTACAAAACAGAATTTTGTACATGATCCACTGATGACTACACAGTGCAGAGTTTTAGATTTGAAAATATGGATGACTGTGATATCTAAAAACCAACTGGCTGCTGCATCATGCTTCTCTTTCTTGGGAGAAATAATTAGGCCTATGTACAATCTATAAACAAACAAAAATGCGCTTGGTGTGCATTTGGTATTCCTGTCATGCCTGTTTAAAAATCCACTCAATAGAGAACATCAGTGTGTTTGGGCTGAGGTGTGTGTGTGTGTGTGTGTGTGTGTGTGTGTGTGTGTGTATGTGTGTGTGTGTGTGTGTGTGTGTGACGCACTCCGAAAGCTGTGGGAAGCAGGCATTTATGCTTCAGGTCTCAGCATAGCTATTATGGTTTCCATGTAGCGTGCAAAGTTCTATGTATATGTTTGGACCAGTCTTTATTTGGCTTGCCTTCTCATATCAAAATGCTTGGAATTCATCTCCTTGGGACAAATAGCCCATGCAAGGTTCTCTTCCTAAAGCCTGATACTGCTGTCAAGGATGGTGCTTTCACTTCAAATATTGTGTTAATCATCTTTAAAGACTAAATCATATGTTAAAGGTAAAAACCACTTTTAGGGAGGTTTGGCATGTTGCTGCATCGCTGATTACAATCTGTAACCATCTTGTTACAGCATCTGTGTGCTGTTTCCACAAATGTCTTAAGTTAGTCAATGTTACCAATTACTGTTTCAGTTGCTTGTGAGAGTTGAACATGTGCCTCACTTTTGTCTCTATACCACAGGAGAAGAAACCTTTGCTATTTACAATTATAAAAAAAAAATATTTGCACTGCACTGTATCCATAAATACAGATCTTAAAATACTTTAAAGGGCTTTTGGGCTTCAGTGCGTGAATGGCGCTATGAAACAAAGCTGGGTCCCTCGCTCAGTAGTTAATTCACACCAATCTAAAACAAGGCATATCTTATGGTTTATAACATAATGTTTCCAGAAGCTGGGTGCAGAGAATACAAGAAAGTATTACTGTCTGCATTGTTTTTTTTGTGTTCAGAGGCATTAGATGAGAAGATCAATGCCACTCTCATATCTGTCTGGTAAATATGAAACTACAGCCACCGGCCAGTTAACTTTGCTTACCATAAAGCCTGGAAACGGAGATACAGCTAGCACTGACTGGTAACACAACCATCTCTAAAGTTCACCGATTAGCAGGTTATTTTTCATGTTTCTAGTCTTTATGCTAAACTAAGCTAACTAGCTATCTGTAGCTTTAAACATGAGAGCAGTATCAATCATCTATCTCTCGGCAAGAAAGTGAATACAAGTATATTCCAAAACGTCTCCTTTAAACTGTCACTGTAGGTGCATGGCAGGGTTTAGTAGGCCTATGCTGCATTGTGTTAACTATGTTACTTTGTGCCAAGTAACAACAACAAAAAAAGCTAATTAAGCTATTTGAATGAAGAGAGCTGATTTGCAAACCCCAATGTTTGCATTTAGACATCAATTTGCTGAGCATTAAACAAATATTAGTCTTATAAAATATATTTTTATTAGCCGTGAGACTTACACATTCAATTTCACTTGAGCAACTCTGCAGACCCGTCAAGTTAGATTTCCGTCTCAGTTGCCTCCAAACTGTTTGGACTGACAGATGCAGCTCCCACTGTATATGCATGTCTGCATGTCTATGTGTTCAATATGGCTCAATCAAATTGTGGCAGCTGAAGAGGAAAGCAGGATTTGAAATGGTTGGGGGCTACATTCCTCCAGTTCTCCACAGTTTTCTTTACAACTTAAAATTTAAACAAACAAAAATAAAATAGATTTTAGCTCCGAAGAGCTCCACAATTTCTAGTGTGAGTCACTTGTTGCAATGTTGTTGGCTTTAATATTAATGCCACTGTCATTTCCATCTTGGATTTTCTTGTCTTTACAATATTTCATTTCAAATAGTTATAGTGGTTTAAGTTATTTCCTGAACACTGGTTCGCTCAAGGCCAAGAATAGCCTAAACTGACTTATTTTCTGTTAATGCAATTACTAACAGCTTCATATAAAAAAAAAAAATGAAAAAGAAAAAAAAAAAAAAAACTGTTTTTCCTGTGAAGGAGTAGTCCCAAAGGATTTATAAATTATCCACAGCAAGACAACGGACACAAGTGTTCTGCTTTCCAAAGGGCCTCGTCAACATGAATCAGGAAGAAAAATGAGCGAGAGCACACAAACAATAAAACATTTGTGTGGTTAGTGGTTTGTTTTAACATAGTTAGATAAGTGGCTTGTATAATATCATTACAATATAACTGAATTTATGTACATACATATGCAAGCACACAATGTGTGTGAGTGTAATATGTGCGTGTAGAGTAAATCTTACACCCTGTCTTTTTTTTTTCTTTTCTTTTTTTAACAGTCTCTGAATATGGTTTTTATCGCCATAAAAGTCGTCATTCCAACCCCCCTCCCCCCACATTATCTATCACATGCTCACGCACAAACACACATGTAAAGATTGACAAACAAGCACACACACTATTCTTCTTTGGGCAAGACCCCAGAAACCAGTCTGTTGGTGTTGCTGTCCTCGTGTTGGATCTTCATTAGCTGGACGCTAATCTCTGTTTTCTTGTGAAAAGATGCAATTGGGTTTAAAAAAAAAAAAAAATTATTAAAGCTTCTTTCTTCAAGGCAAAGCCGTGATTCAAAAAAAAAAAAAAAGGCTTGAGATGTTGACCCAGTTGTCTGACAAGGTTTATTTTATCTGCAAACCCCAGACATGGGGGCCACAAGATCTCTGAAACACAACCCACAGAAATCCCTCAAAGTGCTTATTGCTCCTCCATCAGCTCACTCCTCTTTTGTGTGCAGAACACTGTTCCGACAGTGGAAGCAAAATCCACAACCACTCCTCTTCAACACGACCATCTTTCCTTCTCCACTGATCGTGGGGGCTGACAGGTCACTGGTTTACCCTTTGCAGGTGTAGACCTCCTCCCTCTGTGTGCACTGCTTGCATTCAACGTAGCAGCACCAGCGCACTTGGCACTGGCAGGGCCGGGTCACCTCCCTACTTTGAGTGTTATGGCCTCGCCCGCAGCAGATTGCGTCGCAGTTCTTGTCCTTATAGCACTTCCGGGCTGCCGTGCCCGACGAGTACTTGCTGGGTCTACAGAAACTGGGCGAGTCCTCAATGTGCAGCAAGTCCATAGTGCGAGGGATCTGATCATTCAGGCCAGGCACGGGCTGCTGCTGTTGCTGCTGCTGCTGCTGTTGTTGTTGTTGTTGCTGTTGCTGTTGCTGCTGGCTCCGGCCTGTAGAGATCTCTCCCTCCCCTGTGGCCTCGTTGGTTGAGCTGCCGACCTTGATAGAGGTCTCATAGCGCTGCTTCAACTGCTTGCCGATCTCGTGGAATGGCAGGAGCTGCCTCCAGCAGGTCTGGACGGTGCAGGAGCCGGAGACGCCGTGGCATTTGCAAGTGGTCTCCACTCCGGCCTTGATTACCTGGGGCAGAGACAATGAAATACTGTTAACTGCCACGAAACATTAAAGAAATGTGATGAAAGCTATGTCATTTAATGAGCCTGTGTTTAGTAAGCAGTATTTCAAAGAGCCAAGATTACCCAAATATGCACACAATTAGATGATGAGGGTGGAGTGCAGTGGTTTGGGAGGAATGTAACACACTGTGGAAAAATATTACATTCACTGCTCTCTCTGATATAATAAAAAGGGGAAAACAGAGGCTTCACATATTGCATGTGAACCATGATTAACATAGTTCAGAAGGAGAACAGTATCACACTTTGTCTAAGCCTTCGTGTTGAAGAGCAAAAGAATATTAGCTGATGGAAAGATTGATTTTGTTGTGATAACCACGGATGACATCAAACTCAATGACTGTTATCATAATAAGTAAGGGAAGGTTACTGCTTAGAGAAGCCCTCTCAGATAGACAATCCATTCAGACACCCATGGGAAAGAGAAGGCGTACGTCGATGCTGGGCACTATTCTATAACTGTAAATCTGTTTTCTAAACCCAGAGGTGATCAACTCAATCTTCTAGTGTGGTATTTATGTCACTACCCGGAGAATAAATCATGCAAACAGTTATAAAAGTAAAGAAAGTTCTCTCTACAGAAAATCATTCACGATTGCAATCAAAACATGGAGATTGTCAGCAAACGTAACCACAAACACTTGACCTCTCCACGGTCAGCCAAAGTTCACTTCAGCATTGACCACAAAGTAAAAGCAGTGCATGTGCGAAAATTATTCACAATAACACATTGTCTTAGTTTGGATAGCATATACAGTTCTTTTCTCAGACTGTGAAAGAGATCGGGGAACAGGAAGTGCATATTCATCACACCAGCAGGTCAAGAAAATTTGATAGGTCAGCTTTTAAATGTCAGGGGGATGCAGAGGCTAGCACATTCCAGCTCTGTCCTGTATGGGAATTCATCTCGAAAGACTGCGGTATACCTCACTACATGTGCAGATCACAAAAAAAGAGCAAAAACAATGTTGTAAATCTTTTTTTCACAAATTAAATCTCCTGAGAGATTGGATTTTGGAGAGTCAAGCTGAAAAGGAAGAGCCTGCATTGGCCTTTTGAGAGAGGTTTGTGTCTGCTAACATTTGGGAAGTGTGCCTCTACTATAATTCATGTTGAAACCAAAAGGAAAATGGCTACAATATGAGAAAAGCAGAGTAAAAGCAACATATTCCAAACCTTAAATTTGTTTTGGCTTGACAGATTAAGAACATTCCTTGTATTTTATTTTACTATTAAAAACACTTCCAAGATGAAAAGCCCCCATTTGCTCACCACAAACAATTGCCAAATTGTGCCAGAGCAAAAATGTGAGTCGCTGCCTATCTAATCTTGGAGAGAAAACCAAATATTGACTAATGAGCACTTTCAGATTTCACCAAATTTACAGTGGCAATTACTTTAATCAGGTTCTTTTCTTCAGGTTTCCTGGAGATGCATGAAACTCTATCTGCGGTTGTATTAAATTCCTCTTTGGTCATTCTAACTGTACACTTGATTATTGTGTTTTGTCTGGGACAGCAGTCATTAACCAGCTCTAATGTTTGAACTCCAGCATTACAAAAGCAAGACCAAAGATATGGTGGTACAGTATATCCGGGATAAGTCGCACAATGACTTGGCACTTCATTTTGCTGTTTGTCTACATTATTGCACAGAACTCAACTTGTATTATATTATCACAGTTTTCCCACCATGCAACTGATTCTTTTGAGCAGCCAACATTTCTGTTTAAATACCATCTGTGACTCCTGCTGAACACTGACCCCATTCAAACCGTTTTCTTTATGAGTGTGTCCTGGTTGGCCTCAATATCAATTTTGCTTTCAAAGGTTGAATTTATTACTTTAATAAAAGGCAAATTAAGATGACAGTTGGTGTAAAGATACTGCTATAAAATTACTGTGTAATTTACTTCTTTCTTTTCTTTAAATGTTACTCCCTAAAATGCAACATCACTGAGTCCCTAAATCACAGTTTAATGTGTTACACAAATTATTAGCTAATAAAAGGCTGTTGCTGTCAAAGTCACAGACAAGCTATATGATAATCAATGAAGCAGTGAATGGCGAAAATAGAGCCAATAAAGGGTCATTCCAACAATTCCGTTTTGTACGCCCATTAAGTTTTGGGATTCACAATAGATTACAGAGACAGATCAAAGCAAGAGCGGTCAAAATGGATGCAGCAGAGGTCGAGATATTTGAACTTTTTGTCCCTGGTTTTGCGATTATGAGTGATGCCTTTCAGATTACACATACAGTAGAAGTTTGATTCATTGATGATATAAAATATCTATTAGAGCAGCTTTAAGTAAAATGGATGTAAGTTAAATGATATTCACAGTTTTTTAGTAAGATCCCGCCAGAGCCACTGAAGACATTAAATAATGGTTTTCATGGGCAGAGTAGTACCTCTCATTATTAGTAAAATGACTGATACGTAAACTTAGTCCAGTGCCCCATAAATAATCCATCGCCATCTTCTCACTCTTACCTTCATGCCCACATTTGTGTTGTGCATGTCCACACGTGCGCGCAGGTCCTTGTTGGAGCGTTTGCCCAGGAAGTCCTTGACAAACTTGTTTGCGTATTTGAGGTTGTCTCCGCAGCCTCCCCACTGCCAAGCCTTGCGGTTCTCCAGGTCCGGGGCCTCATCACACGTGCAGCGCTCCATGCGTCCTGCGCTGCAAGCTTTGGCCAGCGCGTGGGTTAGGCCGGCCGAGGAGATGGCATACAGGAAGGCTGTCTCTTTAAACCCTGGAAAAGCCCAAGTGACAAAGTGACAAATGAGAGGCAGGAAAATAGAAACAGTGTGTGGTGCACCAAAATCTAGCAGAGAGCTCCTTTAATAATAATTTTCATTTTCAATTTTTACCACAGGGGAGTAAAATACACATATTCCTCAGATGCCTTCTTAGGTGTGTAATATTAAGCGGAGATACCAGGTCTATTAATGAAATCCCATACCTCTCTTTAACATATTGGCTCGGTGGCGCCCCTCTAAGGTGCAGTTCCATCTCTCAAAGCGGAATTGATACTGGCATTCTAAAGCACTCATGGTGATGGCCTCTCTCAGGGTCTCAGCCACGCCCGGGTCTCGTCTGCACATCCTGCGCTGCTTCTTCTCCAGTTTGAGCCGATCGCAGAGCTTGTAGTGGGCCCTGCCCACGTTCTCCTCTGGTAGAGAGTTCAGTGGCAGGATAGACAACGGTTCATTACCTGTCAACCTAGAGGAAAGATCATAGAAACACTCAGGTCGGTGAAAACAGCACACCGAGAGGGAGTGGATTCATCTTGATAAAAGGTTCCAATAAAACATAGGATGCTGACCTTCTTGGATAAACAGAAAGAGTTGCAAAGATATACTACACAAACAGCACAGGAAGCGCAGCTGGGGCATATAATGCTCAAAAGTTTGGTTAATGTTCAAATGAATTCAGCTGTTCGCTGGTTAATGTTCTGGGGAATTCAACATTTGCTGGAGATTGAGATCAACCTCCAGCACAGGCGTGTCTGTGTATAGAGTAAATTCTCTGCAGAGGTGGAAGAGTTCTTTCTTTACATAAGAAGTTCCTCACACCGTTTTGTCCCCGTTTTAGACCTCACACACTAATGAAGTCACAGTATGGAGACATATTTTAAACAACGGCATCCAGTGAACCTGACAGTCATACTGTACATTTGAAATAGTAGCCTGGGGATACTTGGTTTAATATTTATATCATATGCCGAGCAGGGGGGGGCAGCGTTTTATAGATTTAGACATGATCACACTGCAGGATTTACTCTCTCATTATAGATGCTCCATAACAAAAATGAAATATAACTAAATATAACAAGCAGAAGTTTCAGTTCTAAACATGGTATGGAGAACATGTGGTAGACTTGAACTCCTTTCATCAGTTTATTTAAGGGAACCGTATATAAAACACACAAAGCGGGGACTGCCACATAGCTGGCAAAACCAATGACCAGGGTTCTGAGGTTGTGATGGGGAGAGTAGAGCATTACTTTCATAAACACACACAGGGGACATGACTGTCAGCCTGTGACCATTTTGGTCACACCAACTGACAGGATTGGCACCGTAGTTGTTCATTATGTGGAATTTCTGGCCTCCTTTACACCCTTAAAGTGAAACTGAAAAATAAATGGACTTACAGAACTCACAAAAGCACAAGTCTTCTGACCAACGCGCCTTCACAGACGGACTTCGGACATTTAAAGGACACATTCGTAAATGGACTGACACCTCGCATAATGTTGCCCTAATAAAATGCACGACTCTTTCTCTAGTACTTTTTTCTTTCACTGGAAAATGAAGTGTTACATTTTCATCTTTGTAAAAGAGTGACCAAAAACAATGATTTAAAGGACAGAGTTTAGTATATGAATGTCTCAACAGAACACTACATGACACCCATGATCAGTCATGAATTGTTGTCCATCCCTTCTTGCATGGAAAAGTTAAATCAGTTAATAAAAGTCCAACTATAAGACTGTGAAGAGTAACCTAATGGATCAGTGTAACAGAAATGAGTCTGCAATATTTTTTGTAAAAGGTACAGCGCACATGCTGGATGTCCACACTGCTTTAGTTAATGGAGAAGGAGTGTTGATCGGTGACCCACATTACTTACATTTTTGACTTCATTATTGTTTTTCAGGGAAGATTCTGTCACCACTCATATTAACTTCAGCCTCTAGCAGAAGGTCACAGGAGTTCTTCAACAAGAGATTTGTTTTAATAAGTCCAATAACTGACTGAAATGTTTCCCCTGGAGTCTTCTGTTTCATACCAATGGACTTAATAGTTCACATATGCTATATGATATTGTCTTTACTAAGCATTCATGGCCTGGTTTAAAATCCGAGCAGTCAAATTAAAAAAGAGGCATCAGGATTTGCTTTCTGATTGGGTCAAATGGTTTCCTTTTAAAGAAGTGTATTTGTCTTTCCTTACCTTGTCTGACAGCTACGACTTTCAAATGGAAACCTGGCAAGCTGTGTCTTGACAGAGATTGCTCTCCCAACACACTTAGAGAGTATAAAGATGGATGGTTTGAGGCGTGCAGAGTGAAGCATACACTGTGCACAAGAACTGTCTCGCTGTGAATATTTTCCTCTTGTTTGTTTCACAATTTGATAACAATGCAAATGAAACTCAACTACTCAAAAACAAACAATGTCAGCTGACCCAGTATGTTACATACGTCTGACAACTGTTCCACAACATTTCTATGTCAAGCATGGAGTCAGGAATTGAGTGTAGGTGCCATGTAGTGTACCTGCCTAAGTCCATTTAAAATCGCAGTGGTGAATAAAGAATCATGTCAATTTTAAAATGTATTTCAAATTCACACTAGACCAGGAAGCATCTTACTACTGCATATTTCTGCAATATTAAAATGAAATAATCACATCTGAATTAAATGTCTACTATAAATACATATAGATTAGCAAAGAGATCAAACTATTAAATGGTGGTCTTAATTTACTCAATGCCACCAAACTGACGTGCAGATTCCTCTTTAAGGCATGCATAGTTACACGTATCAGCGTGAAATCTTCCAAAAGCCCACATGCCTGCGAAAACAAGAGAACATTAGAGTGACAGTTCTCAACTGTCTGTGTGACGTCCGCCTGTCTGAGACAAAAAGATGGTCTGAGCGCAGCTGGAGGGAGGCCAAAGATGACATGAGACTGATCTCAGCGCTACTGTCTCTGTGGCTTTTTTACACAAAGGCATATTTCTAGCTAGTTCCAAAGACAGCCCAGAGGCAAAGCATGGAGCGGAGAGATTTGAGAGCGGAGAAACACTTCCCGTCTCCAGAGAAGAAACTACTGGCCGTAACTTGCTCGTGTGCATGTTGCCACAGAAAATAGCCAGTAAGAGTATGCAGATTCCATTTCTTGCGTATATATATTATCTATTACTGGAAGCCCCTTTTTGGATTTCTACGAGATTACAAAAAGTGTTGATGACTTTAATTCAACTAGAAATCCAAGAAATCATTTTCACTGAATGCAGGACCATGACCCCTGCTGTCACACAAAAAGGGTCCCACATTCCAATATGGTGATCTGCTAAGAAATATCACACTGCTGCTTGCTGAAGAACGAACTTATTCAACTCACTTAGAGGAAAAGAGAATTGGAAGACAACACAATGGCTGAATCCCAAAAATCTTTACAAATCTGAACTTGAAATCTTCTGTCAAAATTAAATAATTTGTTTTCTTATAACAATGACGACCTTTAGGAGAAAACATGTAAAAACCCAACCACGTGCCATATTTGCCAATGGACCATATACAGAGGGTTTATAAACTGTTGTCTCGCTTTGCCAGACCATCCTCCACAGCGCTGCGAAGGAGGGTCTGGTTAGTCCACAGAGCATTCCGGGATAGGAGAAAAACGTGCACTGTTTATTTGGCTTTTTTTTTTTTAAACCAATCAGAATCGTCATGAGCAGCGCTAAGTTCCACACAGAGCCGCTGCCAAATAGTCTCGGGAAGGAACTTGTTTTGGTGGAACGTGTACGTTCAAAAGTTGTTTAAGTCGTGCGATAGAAAACTCAGATTGGTCTAGCTAGCTAGCTGTCTGGATTTACCCTACAGAGATCTGAGGAGCAGTCAACAATAATCGTCATAAATCCACCGGAGTTTAAAATTTCAACACAAAGAAAGCGGAAGGAAACCGACATCTGTGAAAAAAATTGCACCGTGGCAATCCCGCAAGTGGAACCTGGTGGATATAGACTAATAAACTGACTTATGGCTTTATTGAGCGTAAATAAATGTTGCATTAAAGCTACATAGAACAGTTAAAAGCCATTAATACAAACAGTTTTTGAAGTTGCCAGAAAGGGAAAAATCCCTTCGACTGTACCATATTAACATGGTCTAACCCCAACCGGTCGTCAGACACCGCCTACCAAGAGCCTGGGTCTGACCGAGGTTTCTGCCTAAAAGGAAGTTTTTCCTCGCCACTGTCGCACTGTTGCTTGCTCTGGAGGAGACTACTAGAACTGTTGGGTTCTTGTAAATTCTGGAGTGTGGTCTATCTGTATAGTGTCTTGAGATAACTCTTGTTATGAATTGATACTATAAATAAAATTGAATTGAATTGAATTGAATATTACCAGACAGAAATGTTGCTGTGGATCTAGACTGTTATCCAATGGATAAGGCATTAAAAGGGGACATATTTTACTAACTTTCAGGTTCATACTTGTTTCTACAAGTGGGTTCTACTAAAACATGTTTACATGCTTTGATGTTCAAAATACATGTGTTTTTAATGCTGTCTGTCTGAATATACATGTATATGTCTGTCTAAAACGATCCATTTCCAACATTTTAGGGCTTCATCAAATTATCATTTTCTCCATTAAATCGATTGTTTGGTTTATGAAATGTCAGAAAACAGAAACAAAGCTCACGGTGAAGCCTCGAATCAGCTTGTTTTTTACAAATAACTATAATATACTCACTAATCTACAAATATACAACAAAGAAATTGATTATTTAAAAAAGAGGAAAATCTAATTTTGGGGTTTATTGCTTTCAAAATCGTATAAACGATGAATCTGTTTTTAAAAGGATTTTCTGTTGATCAACTATTCAATTAATCAGCAAACATATTCAGCTGTACACCATTTATGATAACATAAACACCAAATAGAATATATAATTATTACTACCTGGAAAC
This sequence comes from Etheostoma cragini, assembly GCF_013103735.1. Taxonomy (NCBI): domain Eukaryota; kingdom Metazoa; phylum Chordata; class Actinopteri; order Perciformes; family Percidae; genus Etheostoma; species Etheostoma cragini. Next base: position 13,724,701 of record NC_048418.1, read on the forward strand.
TCAAAAACTAAACACTGATCAATAAAGCACTAATGAATTATCTTCTGCCATTAATACAGCCATTGGTTTCAAGTTATAAATTCTTTATAAGGGGCACCTTATTAGAAAGTACAGTTTACAGTTGCTTATCAAACATGTTCAAAGACTAAGTGATGTCCAGGACCTACACAGCATCTCCGCCACACTGAATTAGAAAATAAGAACATGTAGCTCTGTTTTCACATCATAGACTGAAAATGGTAGGTGTTTTTGTTTGAGGTGTTGGCACAGCAACACCAATTACACGTGGAATATAACACCAACATATAAAACTCATTATTATCCCATGTGAGGTGGGATTCTTGCTGATGTTTGCTCAGCTTTGCTTTTTCCATTCACACACTTGCCTCTACACACTACTCGCAGACATCACTGACCCACTCTCACACTGCGCCTCCTCCGCTGTCTTTCACTTAGTAACATCGGAGTTTGTTTAGTCCTTTCTCTTTACATGTCAGCACTTCCCATTGCCCGTAACGTCTACTTTATGTACATTTTCCAAGGCAGCGGGTTCAGTGAAAACGCCTCGTTTCACACCGCGGAGTCGATCCCTCAAGGAAATCATTGACTAGTACTAAACTTTGCCATCATTACTCCCTCTCTGGCTTTACATTACAGGCCTGGAAGTGACCCTCAGCTGGTAATTCTGCTCATTTTTCACTGGTTTGGTAAATAAATAGTTAAGGAGGTGTAATAATACCTAAACTCTTAGATAGTGGCAAGCGTTATCTTTCTTACTTTAACTTTTTTGGCCTAATTGAATTGCCTGCTCCGTGTATAGGGTTCAAAGACAAATGCTTTAGCATTGTAACTGCTAGTGTTATTCATATACTCATATATATATACTCATTCATGTACTATGTATAAACAAAGGCCATGTGGAATAGATTAATCTCAGAATGCTAAAGCAAAACAGAAAACTTTACAAATAATCTATTACTCTATCACTCTGACATCTCTCCATTAGTGCATGTATAGGTCCTGAGCATGTGTGTGTATTTCAGGCCTGTGTGATTACTAACAAGTGTGTACGCAGAGTGTAAATTGTAATTTCCCCACTGGGGATTAATAAACAAATAAAAAATAAAAAATAAAAAAATGCATTTAAACATTGGTTCCAGCTTTTAAAAAAAAAAGATTTGCAGTTGATAAGTGATAAAAAAACTATTGACAGCTGGACTATTAAACGGGACAATATACTGTATAAACCAATTTTAGCTAAGAAACTGAAGTACAGAAATCCCAAAAAGGTATTTACAACCAGTGTCACCATTACAACGTATGTCCAATAGAGTAATGAGTTTTTTTTAACTGTAAAATGTTCCCTTCTTTCCTTGACAACAAAATAATTGTTTTATTTATATATATATATATATATATATATATATATATATATATATATATATATATATATATAGTTTATCTATTAAGTAACCCTCTGCCTTCTTCCATGACATGGATCCATCCATTCTCACCTGACTTCATTCTCTTCTAATTAAGGGTCTATTCCCACCTGACGTCACTCACTCCTAATCAATGCTCTACTCTATAAGTCCCGCCCATTTCCTTTGTTCTGGCTGGCAGCCACATGAAGCAGCATGTGAGGGCCCCCTGTGCATGATAAAATAAAAATAAAAACCATTAAGCCTAATCATCTCCTCTTGCTCTTAATGTGTGCATAGTAACAATAATTGGCTTCGACAGAAAGTGCAGTCCCTTTTACATTCTTATTGATGTACAATGGTGATACTCAATCTCCTGTGAACCAATCCTATAGATTCTAAGCATGAAATAAAACAATGTTAAGGTCAATGTTTTCCAAAGGAAAAACTCTTTTTGTTGTTTCAACTGTTGAACAAAGTCTCTAATGTTTGAAAATATCAAGAATTTACCCAAATGAAAAAGAGTTTTGGCAATGTTTATCATCTTCACTCCACGAGGCTAACATGTGCTGGCTACATTTGTGTATGTCCTTACCATAAACACGTGGGTGTGCGTGCATGTGCACATGCATACGGGCACTTACTACCTTAAGTCAACACCTACAAGAGCCAGTTGTGGCTGAACGAGCTCAGGCAGAAAAAGCACAAAAGCCACAGCTTCTCCATCAGCCTGAACTTGCAGGTTGTGTGGTCTGGTGTCTCGTAGATCACAATTTACCCCCCTCCTCCTTGTTCTCTTTTTTACCCCTCTTCTCTGAACTTCCCCTATTCCCATTGGTCAATTACTCTAAACGAATGCCAATCATTCCGCCCAGCTGTTGGCTCAAACAAAGCCTCCTGTAGACCAAACCACCGCTGTCTACAAACGTAACCTACACAAGACAATGACGGACATGAACATGTGTCTGGAACAGTTCAGCTGTCATGAAGACAAACTACCGCGCTCACCTGAGATTAATCTGTGCATATTTAAAAAAATCAAACATTGAGTTTTTGTAGGAAATTAAACTTGCCAGTGCTGATCTACTTTTCTTTTTTTTACTTTTTCCTTCTGCCTTCACGGTGTTTAAAATGCTCCTTTTAGGGGGGAAGTGTGTGCTTTTCTCAGAAATGTTGGATGAACTTCAGACCACCCTGCCCAAGTCCCATCTGGTGTATCACAGCCCAAGCCATGCCAGAGGTTGTAGGAATGTGTATGTGTGTGGTGTTTTCCCTCTGGCCCACTCTAACTATAGCTGACAATGTGCTCCACAGCTTAAACTTGAATAATTGAAGAAACCCATGAATCAGTGTCAAATGACTCTCTGGTACAAGGAGTCTCCAGGCCGTTGTCCACCGCCAAGAAGTTCAGAAGAGACAAAATTCTGCACAGAACTGAGATTTTCTCCTCAACACAACTCATTCCCAAAGTCCTTAAAACCAGAGATAGAGGAAAGAGTAAACGCTTATCTAAGAGGCTAAGATAAGATTAGTCACTGGTTGAAAAGCAGTGCTTGTTGTGACTACTCCTAACAATCTGGCGTTGACACAGTACAGTTACATGACAAAACAACTTTGAAAACCAAGTGGTACTGGCCTGGGACTTAGTAAGTAATTATTAGTTGAGTAATGAGCCTTTCAGAGTAGTGGGGATGTCATGCAACATCTAGAAGCACTGCTATTCACAATGTGTGGGGGGCGGGAGGGGGGTCCACTATATTGTATGACTTAACAGGATATTACCCAATGTTATATCATCTGCTGTCCCTTCTGGTCATTAGCCAGACACGCCACACAAAAAGTTAAACCATGAAAATATCTGTCTTTAAATTCATAAAAAAAAGTTCATTCATGGAAACGTTACTGCTCAGCCTAATTTTTTAATCCACAGCCGTGAATGCATGCGCTGGTAGCTGAGCAGTAGGACTACAGGACCAGGTTTGGGAATGGGAGTGTGGGGCATGGTAAGAGGTTTAACTGCTATGTGAGAACTCAAGACTTCTAAGGTCAGCAGCTCAGTTATAGTCACTGTGTGACTGGCACAGATTGGGCGCGCAGCAGTGTCCACATGACTCCCCTGTTCTAGCCTACACCATGGCACAGAGCAGCCCTGTACCAGCGCACCGACGCACCAAACACGTTCAAGCACACTTACTGTATTCGGCTCTCACCGCTTCGCACATGCCGACACAAGATCCTGACTATGGTAATTTAATGAGAGAGCAAAACAGTTTGACTATGACCTGTAAAGAAGATATTTACATTTAAGTGTGCAGAGACTGGAAATATCAGGTTTGTTCATTCCTCTTACACTGGGCAAAAGCACTCCTGTGAATAAACCGAGCATGCAAAGTCAAACCGCAAAATCCAAAACAAAACAGTTGCTGTTTTGATTCACTCATGCCTCAGTAACTACAAGTGGCTGAGTTAATTAACGGTTATTTGCTCTTACTACGGAATGATAACTTTTGTTCCTTAAAGGCCTACAGAACCTAAATGCAAAACAAAAAATGCATCATGTTATTGTTTTTAATCTGAAATATTGAAGTTTGAACAATTGTTTTACAATACAATATGGTACTTTATTGTGTAAAGTGCCTCACCTGACAAATATTACCCAGAAGCATGAGTTTTTGTGCAAGTACACACAGTTAATTTATTGCCTGAAGTAAAAAGGTTTGACTCTTGACAACTGATTGATGATTAAAGCAGCAGCAACCAGTTGAAAGTCATGCAAATGGAGCATTTTAATGTGAACTAATCTACTTCAGGGTTAATCACAGCACAGTTTGCCTGCCATGCCGAGGCCCATTCATGTTAGCGTTTGTCTGACTGTGTCCATTCTCAAACTAAAGCTCAGGCTTTACGAATAAATATGCCTTTTAGGGCAAACCTTAGTCTATGTACTAACACCCACTTGGCAAACACACCATTTGAGTCGAGTATCTGAGTGCATGTCAGGTCAGGCTTCTAAATGATTGTGTTTATGCAAGATGTACGTCCTGATAAAGTGCAGTGAAAGTCTATCCCTGCTGTTTTGAAATGGCATGGACAAATTCCTTTCCTCCTTTATTAAATTATTAATCTTGCAAACAGGTGCATGACATTCAATTGTGGACAGTAAATGGACTAAAAATAATAATAAAACAATGTTAGACACGGCAAATGCAGAGTTTTTTCTATAAGGCCAAAGGGTTTGTCAATCTGCTTATCTTGGCAGGTATGTAAAGTGCCATGTCTCTTATATCCCCACAAACCAGGCAGAGAAAACACTTGTGGTCAAGGATGGAAAACACAGGACATAGTGGTCACACTAACTAGCAGCATCTCCTCAATGACTGACCACTAACAGTATCTTGAGTTTATATTAGTTTTCCTGTTTTGCAAATTGCCCATGTCTGCAGCTCCATCTGCAAAGATCATCATGCGTTACCAACAAGAGTTTCCTTCCCATATCTTCTCACTATCCACCAATGAAGTGCACAGCTGACTGTTGGGACAGTTCTTTTAAAATCAAATATGTCTTAGCTGAGGTCTCCTCGGCATGCTGCTGACACCAGAACTGTAAGTGTGATGTGAGCAGGCCAAACAAATTTTAAAAGCCTAACCAAACCATATAATCTTGAAAAATATTCAGAACAACGATGTTGTAATACAGTATGAGCCCCATAACAACCCACTACAGACACCACCCCATAACAAGAAGGTGTGTACTACTCTGCAAATTTTGACAATTCAGACTGTTAAATAAACAGTGAGGCTATGCATTATTTAGTTTAGAGAATACATGATATTCTGTGCAAAGAGGGGATTTTTTGCTTTGTTAATTGAAAGACACATTGGACATGTCATGCAGGTTGACCACAACTAAGCATAAGTAGAACTATTTCCTTTTCCTAAATTATATTTTCCCAGACTTGGTTGCCATTACATTTGATGTTATTTCATTTCCCCCTCTCATACAAAAAGGTTACAAAGTGCTGATTGAGGAGCATGGTTGCGCACTCTCAGAAGGCGCTGCACCGCCCTGTGGCATCCGCAGGCATAGCACGCCTTTCCACTGGGATGTTATAGAGCAGAGCACTCAAAGAACAGCTTAGCTCAAATCCAGATTTATCAAACAGAAATATAAAGAAAACAAAGCTCTCTCTTTTCAGAGGCTATGCAGTCTGTTATCTAAGCCTCCAGGTCTGCATGATCTCACCATGCTACATGGTCACAGCGCCAGTGCTGAGAGAATCCTATCTTCTTGGCTCACAGTAAAGTGATACCCTTTGAGGTGTGGCTGTAGCCACAGGATATCCTATGAAGTTGGGAAATCCCTCTATCAACGGTGCTCCCCGCCCTGCTGCGCGTCAGGGCTAATCAGTCCTTAAGACCGGGTAATGAGACGCCCGCCACCACTGTCTGCCAGGCATCGCCACCCTGAGCCCACACTAACTCTGCTGCTCCTAATGAGTGGTAATCACCCAGCAGCTCCCCACAAACCACGGCAGGGATGCCGGCACGCACATGAGGCAGGCAAACCAAAAAACGGAAGGGAAGAAAGAGAAGGGAACCAAAGGAAACTTACATGGAGCCTTTTCAAAAACAACTTGTAACATTTCTGTGTGAAAGCAATGTGGCTTCTTTAAAATGTAAAGCACACACCGTTTGATACACACCAGGAACTAATTCAACACAGTGATAAAAACCTTTTACAGCTGCTAACTGAAAAATCCCTCCTCCACAGTAAATTTACACACATCCCATTTGTTATCCTGTTGTTTTTGGCATTCTGCCTCACTTGATGGAGCGCTGAAAACAATAATACCTTCTGCATCAGCTCTGTTCAGGAACTAAATGACGATAGAGAGTTTAAGGATATTGCAGTGATTAAACAGCAAGCAAAGGCAACCACTATATTTGCTTCTTCCGAATGCTGCAGTGCCTCTGTGATTGGTTAATCCCAGTTGCATGACTGTGGGTTGCCTTCCTGTATATGTCGCACAAGAACTAAATAAAAACAAACTCTTGACTCAGTGTTAGGACTCGCATTCAGCACAGTTTACAAGACCACTGAATGACATGCCTTTTGCAAAAACTCCAATTTAAACTAACAGTCGTCTCAGAGAGCCCTCTGAGCCCTGATAGGGTCAACTGCGCAAACAAATTACTTTCGTCTCTGACAGTTTACACAATCTTTCATCAAGGTGCTGCAACCTATCAAATCAAGAAATGAAAGCTCAGCATACATCTCCGATTCAAACTCTAATGATAACGGATTAAGCAGAACCAGCACCTGCCACAACAGGCTGAGGGAAAGAAAATGAGTGCTCACATTCTTGTGGCAAAGGATGACAATTTAAGCGAGTGCTTGACTACGCCAGGAATCCCACCCCACCCTCGACTGAGCAGACTATGGGCAGGAGAGATTGTGTTTATGTTACACTTACGCTCCACCGCACTCTGGAAATTGGGTATGCAACATTGACCCTCTATTTTGAGTAAATCAGTACTCAAGAGGCCCTAGGATGCCTCGTGCTCATGGAATATTTATTTGAACAGGTTTGTACTAGTGTGTCCCACAGTCAAAGCCAAGCTAGACTGTGCTGGAGTGTCACCAGTGTCGAGTTTCTGGGAAGTTGGACACAGGGCAGTCACATTTTGTATCTGTGTCACCTGTGCAGGCTTTTTCAGTATGTTTCATGTTCCTCAGCTGCAGGGCTAAATCATTCACTGACACTCATTCATATTCCCTCCTCGCTGAGCCGTGGAATAATAAATCTGCAGTATCGTAATACCACATGTCTTGCTGCACTACACAGGCCACAGATAAAAAACAGACTGACAGAGGGAATTGAAAACAAGTACTAACTGAATAAGTAAATATGCATTGCCATTAGGACCATTAAGGTTGATGTGAGTGCCAATTTGGCACGTCAGCCTTAATACATACTGCCTGCCAAGGGAGGGAGACAGAAACAGAGTGTAGGGTTACATTTGTCTTTTTAATGCAACTTTGGAGCTGAAACGAAAGACAAAATACTTGATATGTGCATGAGCATTAAAGATAATGACATACTGAGAAGGGTCAAGATATTTCCCTCATACAGAGCTATTACATATGTCATACAGCATGTTTACATCACTTATATGAGTACTCTAAGGTCCAGCAACCCAGAGAACATTTAACCAGGCATGCGAAAAACTGTCTGTATATCACGACAAGAAGTTTTATTTAGACAGTTTGATATCTAGAAAATGACTTGGTACTCCCAAAATTACTATTACACCGACATATCTTATTATTTTATGCCAACTTACCTTACCTTAAGAAGACAGCCTATACACCCGGGAGAAGCTAAAACTCCCTTCAACAGGTAGACAGGTCTATCACATGAGTCAAACGGGCCCTTAGGGGACACTTCCTGTTCCCAGATCATCTAACACTCTTGGATCCTGCACAATACCCATGTCTACAGAACTATACATTTGACTCTGCTGAGAGGCTTCAAGTGTCTCCGCAGTCTACAGACATTTGTCTCTGTGCACGTCTGCACTGTTTGCAGCCAAGGGGAGCACTAACAACACAGATATTAGATACTATGGAAAAGAGCCCAGATCTTGCTTCTGTTTAGTGTGACATGCCACCTTGGTACATTTTGTTCTGTCAGTTTGTAAGATTATGTGTTGGATAAAAACTCTTCAGTTGCAGGTGAAACATGGCTGCTCTTCCACCTGACATGCTGACCTCATTTGAATAACCTTGGCTTCCCTGCAGGGTTAATGCTCTTCTGTAACTTAAGAAAAAGCTAAGAGTGCAGTTCATGTGAGTCTGCAAACTGCAGTTCAGTGCATTTGTAGGCACTCTGAAGTGGAGGTCATAGTGGGCTACACCTATAATCCAAGGTGTTCCCTGGGCATTACTTTGAAATATGCACATTTTTCTAAATTAAGCATTATTGTCTATAGGACATGATTCATGAATAAATTTTTCTGATTAATTTCCTAACACGTGTTCCAAGTGTTGTTTAAAGTTGATGCAGGCGGCAGGAAGAAGAAAAAAAAAACCTGCCAGAGTTGTGTGATGTTTATGCTGGATGGGGGAATTTTCTGTGCAAGCTGAGCAGACATTTCGGCCACCAGTTCAGTCAGTTAGATTGCTTTATTGTTACCAGCTGTGGAGTCTGAGGCATAAACACTCACCTTTCGCTCCGCGGCTGTTTTCAGAGTCGATATGATTTTACAAGTGTTTCAACAAAATAATCACTCGACCGCTACCTGCCATTCAAACGTGACAGGGGCGCTGGCTCAATTGTCAGGGTAAGAATGGGGTAAACTCTCCTTGGCCAACATTACTCCAAGGCTGCATTTTCCTATAATAGATGCTGTGTTTATGGGCTTGCTAAGAGCTGACCCTGCTTGTCACATTTCTTTTTAAATTGTCAGAGGCTTTAGTGAGGCCAAATCATGTGCAGACAACCTGTTGCAGCCTCCAGCTGCGAGGCCGCTGAGCGCTGCTCACCCGCCGCCAAATGACATCTCACTGACCCGTGGATATCAATGCAACAACTCATAGAACAAATCAAATGTTTTTGCTCCAGATAAAATTGCGTGAAAAAAAAAGGTTTTAGTAGCCTACGTTTAAAGTAGGAACAAAGTTGTCACCTGCTTTGTATTTCAGGAACCAATCAAATCAATGAAAGCAGCATCATGGGTCTAATGGCTATATGTCTGTCAGTCCTTACCCGAAATATGCTGCAGTTGGTCCAGGCAAGTTGAGAAGATACACTATGACAGTGAACGATAACCATCCCAGGAGTAGGTGTCCATCCAGCATTTTGCTGCGGCTCCAGGGCAGATCATTTCGTTTCTCCTGAGTAGCTGTGTAAAATCCCTTGTTGAACGTCCAACACTTCTTATACAGAGAGGAGCTGCGCTGCGCTCCTCCCATCAGCACACACAGAGAGAGAGAGAGAGAGAGAGAGAGAGAGAGAGAGAGAGAGAGAAAGAGAGAAAGAAAAAGAGAGAGAGTATTATTGCAATACATACTACAGAAAGCTGAACTGATTCACAATTCACTCTCAGGGCCCAGACAGACACATCTTCTCAGTTGTCTTCATTTATGATTGGCATGGCAGTTTCTCCTCTGTGGGCGTTTTAAGCACCATACCGTCAGTGTTTGTGCAGACTGAGGTCAGTCTCAGCTGGCCTGTATGTGATCAAATACTTGTTTATCATCAGTCAGTGACAGTTTATTTCCAGAATGGCAAACCCTGCGTTTGTATAATCCAGCACAAGCAGGAAAATACAGTCCATGTCCTGCACTGTATGGATGTAAAGTCCTTATTGGCTAAGAAAAAGATGTTAAAACTGTAATTCTTACTACAAAATGAAAGATTTTCTGAAGAGATACAGTTGTATCTTAAGTTATCTTATTTTTGTGCAGTAGTGGAAAGTAACTATGTAAGTTTATTTCACTATTAAGTACTGAACTTTAGTACAGTTTTGACATAGGCTATATGGCCAAACAAGCTCACCACCAGGGCAACACCATCTGCTGAGGAAGATCCTGTGATATGATTGAAAGCTCCAGAACAAATACTCAAGCATTTACACAAGTGGGCCTTATTGCTGCTGTAATAAGTGATTTTCCCCATTACGGGATGAACAAAGTATTATCTAATTTAATCTCTAATCTAATGTCAAGAATGACAAAGACAAGAATGAACTTTTAAATCTGAGCTTTGACATATTTAGTGGGATATGGAGTGAACTATTTCCGTGTGCTTATAATACTTTCTATATTGTACGTTTTTGCTACACTACATTTATCTGACAGCTGGAGATACTCTGCAGATTCACAGAAAACATATAATGGGCTTATAAAATATGATGCATTTTGTTAGACATTACATTTTCCAACTATATTAACAAGTTAAAATGAGCTCTACCTGAACTAAGAGTAAACGTATTCTCTCACAAGGGTCCTTTCCCTGCATGACAAGTACTTTTGCTTTTGATACTTAAAGTGAATTTTGATTAAATAGCTGCTCAAAAAAGGTTTCAAATGCAGGATTTGTACTGTTATGGAGCCTTTTTGACTTTGTATTATTGCCATGTTTGCTTAAGTAAATGACCTTCTAACTTTTTTCTAACACAGCTTTATTGTATGTCGAGGTTTCATAGTCCAAATTGTCTAGATTTGTAAGTTTTGCTCCAGACATTGCATTTTAAAATAATACACTCATATGCCCCATATACGTACCTGTGGTGATTTGATCAGTCAAGAATACTTCATTTGCCAGAAAAGGCTCCATGTTTGGTGGATTTTTGGTTAAAGATTGTCTGTTGAAGTTAAATATCAGTCTGGTCTTGCCTTTTTTCGAGGCACACCGATCACTTCTCCTAAACCGTGAGTTCATCCGCAGTTCAAATTGAAGACGGCAAATGTATCCGCAAATATAACTGTAGGCAATTTTTCAAGAACTGAAGACGAAACCTTCAATCACTTTGCATGATATCATATTAAGAGCATAAATCAATTGGCAAACTATCAATCATTCTGGCAAGTAATCTGAACGCTTCGGCACGCCAGCTATTGAAAAATATTTACTCTTCCTACATATTTGATTGCATAATATTTGAAGATTACCAAAATGTTTAGTTATTGTCACAGAAAAGATTCCCTAACATGCAAACCTTGTTCACTCACTTATATTAGATTGAGTAAATTGTAATAGATAGAGGTACATGATTGGAAAATACATACATTAACATATTATATACAATAAGCTTGAAACAGTAGATTATTTCACCAATAAATGTAACTAAAACTAAGGTTGATACTGCCGTTTTAATGTATTATTTCAAAAAAGACTAGATGATTGAATGAAAGTAACTCCCTAAAACGTCTTTACCGGCATGACAACAATATCTTCTAGAAGCAGCAGGTTTGTTGGTACTGACCTCTTGATTTGTCAATCATATCCACTGACTGTTTGCCAGCTGAGAATGTTTTTAGTCAGGGACAACCCTACTTAACTCTTGTGTAAACACCTTTCAGTGGCTCAGCTACCACCTGACATCTTTTGTGTCCACACACACCTTGATTTTTGGCATGTAAAGAGAGAGGTACAGTATCGGAAATTGGGAAGGGTCCAGGTTTTTTCAGCTACACCTGGGGAGCGCTCCTTCCAGGATTCGGGATGAAGTCTATTCATTACCAATCTCAAACAATATGCAGCCCGTTCACCGCAGATCACAAACAGTCACAGATGGGCCAAGTGGCTTCACGGAGCCAAGTTTCTACTTACTGTGTGTAAACAAAATAGCGCCTCAAATTAGAGATTAAAGTGAGCAAACTTGATGATTTACAGTTGCGTGTTTCACAGGATACTGGATCTCTCATCAACAGATCCCCTGTTATTCGGCTTTTGCATAATGATATCCGAAAATGAGGGAACTTGACAGGCTGACTTGCTGCATTGTGGAAGGCTATTTTAAAGCCAAAGTTTGACATTTTGGAAAATGTGTTCATTGAGTATAGGTCTACAGCCAGCAGCCAGTTACCTTATACTCATTTGATTAATCTGTACAAAAACAAAAAAGTGTATAAAGTTCAACTTGGGGTTTTAGACAGGAATTTATGTGTAAGACAATTTCTTGGCAAGGCGCAGTGATTTCCTGAAGTTTTTTTTCACAGTAGGTTGTATGTACAGATTAGACAAACAAGATAAACCATGTTAAATTAGTGAGCTGGTAAGCAGAAATTGTTACAGAGCCTGGCTAGCAATTTTTTATGCTTAGATAAGCTCAGCTGCTGGCTAAAGTGTCATATTTATCCGACAAATATAAGAGTGTTATCAATCTTCTCTTATAACAGTCAGCAAGAAAGAGATTAAGTGCATTTCCCAAAATGAAAAACGATTCCCTCATTTGTCACCATGTCATGAATGAAGAGGTCAGGGCTAATTTCTGAGAAGCAAACACGAGCACCTGAAGGCCTAAAATCATTGTGTGCGTTTGCATGTGCAGCCTTGTGTCATGTCACAGCCTGTTTTCATTAACCATTTGTACAAATAGCTCCAAAAAGTAATTCACTGTCGTATGTACTGCACATATTTATTGCTATACGCACCACGTTGACTGCTGCTGTATGGGACCTATGAGACCGCTCTGGTCCATGCAGGGAGGAGGTTGAGGTGGTTGGTTGGGTAATAGAACACAGGGCTTTCAAGCAGGAAAGCGGAGTTCTCCCAGGGATAATACATGACTTTCACCCAAGAAACGCGTGTTTGTGTCCCAAGAGTACTACTTAAGGGCCCCTCAACTTGTCGTTTTTGTGCCTGAACTTAACTGTCATCGTTGCATGATGGTCTTTTTGACTTAGCTAAACTCAACTGCAACATCATCTGAAAGAACCGGCACCTCATGGTGACCGGTACCTGGCTCTCAGTACTTTTTTCTCAGCTTAATTTTACTGTAAACGCCGCTAAACTTAATACATGTGACCAGTTGCATAATTTCGTAGGATTTTATGTGAATTGGTGCGCAAACATTTTCAAATTATATAATTTGAACCAGTTCATGAGAATATGTTGTTCCTGTGTTATGTGAGGGACTGTTTCTTTACCTCCTGGTCTCTGCAACTGCTCAAAGCCAGAAATAGTCCTGCACATTACCCAGAGTGAAATGTCAAATTTGCGTTTTTACACTTTACACTTTTACACAAACAAGATATATCTTTAGCTTTATACATATCTTTAGCTGTACACACTGTCTCACGCAACTCATGGAAACAACACTTTATAACTCTTGACTGACATGTAGGAGGCTCTTCACCACTGGCACTTTACTTCTTTAAACATATTATTTTACATTTTTATCGTAGGTCTAATGGGAAGCGTCTATGGACAGGATGGGGGGGGCTATATGTGTTTATATGTGTTTTTGATTTAATGACTGTCCCGCTATAAATGCTGTCTGTTTTTGTTTTGTAATGAGCACACTGCACCAAATTCCTAGCAACTTAGTTCCATGGCAATGAACTATTGAATCTTGACTCTTTTAGAGATGCTGATAGGCGTAATTTGTTTTATTCAAACAGAGCCGGCTATTTCACACTAATTACTTTCTTTGTGCTATGCTAAGCTAAGATAATTGACGTCTGGCTGTGGCTTTAAAGCAAATATTTCCCAAAATGTCAAGCTATTGCTTTAAAATTTTCAAAAAATACCGCTTTTACACAAAAGATGACAGATATGTACTATATGTATAAAAGGATTCAAAGCAGTCACCGCTTATAACTAACCCAGACTTATGAATTTGTTGTTTGCATGATTTCACTAAATGTTAATCTCATGCTCAATATAATTCACACAGGTGATCCCTGAAAGCACAGGAATGCACTTTTTTAACATTATAAGCTTGTCTGTCAATCCTAAAGGGCAGTTATTCAAAAGCCTACAGGCCCCCAGTAAGGGCCATGCTTCTTAATAACACCTGGTTTTAAGAAGATCAGCGGGAGGGTTTGTCAGTACATGACAAGAATGGACACTAATCCCAAGCACTACCCACTGGTCCTGCATGTCTCTTGAGTGGGATAATTGATTCCCACACCCTTCTTAAAACACACTCGCCCCCTCTTCTTAGACCCAGCAACCAAGAAAACAGAGCTTGTTTCATTCTGGTGTCGAGGGAACATGGCCATGAGGACAAAAGCGTGTTTTTTTCAAACAGGGCTCCTATGAGGGTTGAACTCAGGGCTGTCATAAGTGTTGTAGGTGGTAGCAGAAATTTGTTTGGTAATGGACACTAATCTCTGTAAGCAGTCTGGATATTTCCCCCTGCCTGCTGTTGGAGATACCTCCTCTACCTCTCTTTTAGAAGCTAATATGCATATATAACTGACCAAAGTGCATTTTAGATATTATACTATGGATCTTTCTGAAAATAGTCGTATCACATATTCATGAGAAAGTCGCCCCTTAATTAACGGTGTAGAAGAAGTCAACTTTGTTTCAGCTCCAAGTGTGACTAGAATACTCAGTTCAGATTAGAGTCTTGGCCTGTAGTATTGCATTTCTTTTGCAATTACAATGATGTTCCTCTGGGCATTGAGGTTAGTCTGCACCAGCTATTCAAATGAGATGGAATGTGCTATAGCACTTTGATGGACTTTGAGTTATTTCCTTGAAAAGAAATCCTGAAGAAAATCTCCCAAAATGCATTTAAAACATTTTAATGTACCATATGTTTGACAAACACTGTGTGCAAAGCATCTGCTGCACGTCCATATATATTAGGCAAATAAAGAGATCTAGAAATATGTAGGTAAATAATATAATGCAAGACAGATTGTATCTCGTTCAAAATTATGCAACATGCTGAGTTAACATAAAATATGGTATTGTATTCTACATGAAAAAGTCATTTTGAATAAAGAGCAAAAATAAATAAATTCCACCTCCCTCTCCTCAGTCTGATGTATTAGCCTTGGTCTGACCTTGTCTGTCTTGATATCACATCCCTGGAGAGGAATGTAAATCATATCCGTCCAATCCCAACCCAGTTACCACCAAACTCCTTGTTCTCACCACCCCTACTCCGCTGCAGGGCCACATGATCTTTTCCATTTACCAGACATAATTTGTGGCTTAGGTTTGGAGGCTGACGGTGCGTCTGCGCCACTCTGCTGTTTCAAGGTGCACCATTTGTAGCAGTTCTCAGGATTCAGGAAAGCCTGTCCTTAGGGGCTGGAGAGGTAGCTGTTGTCTTTAAAATTCTCAGTAAAAGCGCAGACACCTCCTATGTTGGCTTGATTGCATTCCTAAGAGAAAAAAAATCTGATATTGCTAATGAACACATTTTAGTGAAGTTTAAAGAGAACAAGAACCAAAATAATGTCCACAATTCTCAACTAAAAAGTAACTAAATTAAGAAAAGATAGCACTTGAAGGTGTCATTAGAGCTTAGATGATACAAGAATTGTTGTTTCTGGCATTTACCTTCTGGGCAGAAACCAGTAGCTGCAGTATAAAGAAAGAGTACCTTGCTATCAAAAACATTATAGAGGAACTTAATCCCGGTGCTTCATTTGTAGCATGTAACATTTGGTCCATGCACATTTTCTAGTGACATGTTATGACACACTTGAGCCAAATTGTGTGTGAGCATGTGGCGGCTTGTCCATTCTTGAAAGTGTTAAGTAGGCACATCTAAGCCACTGCTGCTGCTGTGTAACTGTGGGACGAAACAAGAAAAACCTAAAATGAAAGGTTAAATGGGTGGTTGTATTAAACATGATCTTCCAAAAGTGATCCCTTTAATTTAGTTTGGTGTGACATTAGAGAAATTTTCTTTCTGCAGGCATCTTTTGGTTTATTTTATTAACTCGTCCCGTAGGCGACCAACAGCTTTGCTCCTTTAAGGATCTTTTACATTTCCTGTCCTGCAGAGTCTGAGGTTTTCACTGTCTGAGTTTGTTGTTTTAGATTAGTATGTTGCAGCTTTGCCAGTCATCCAGGTTTAGCTCATCTCACGGGAGAAAGCATCTACAATGACACAACACGTCTCAACAGTAGAGGTAGTGACATGTGGAGAGTTGGAGCCAGGAAAGTACAGGTTGCTGTGTGAAGACAGACGACATGGTAGACATATACTGTAGTAAATGGGTCATGCTCTTGACCAGCAGGTGGTGTTGATGGAATGGTATGATCTGCTTTACTTAGCGTTAATGAAACAAGACAGGGTCCAGCTGAACAGCTGCAGTCTGTGCAGCCTCCTTCTTAGCTGATTGCAACCTTGGATGACCCAGAGCAAAGTGTCACTGTGTGGAAAAGACCAGAGACGAAGAAGAGACTGGATTAAGGTGGAGACATCCTTTCTCTCTCTCTCTCTCTCTCTCTCTCCCTCGCTCTCTCTCTCTCTCTCTCTCTCTCTCTCTCTCTCTCTCTCTCTCTCCCTCTCTCTCTCATCAGTTGATAAAAAAACACTGCTCCCCGATATGACACACAGGGCTGTTCCTATAATTAAAGCCGTGTTGTCTCTTCTTGTTTTCTGGCCTGAGCTTCATCCTGCTTGCTTAATGTGTGACCTCAGCATTAACGCAACTATCTGACTCCCTTTAAGGAAAAACCTTGTGACCTACAACACTTCAGTTGTAGACTAAGTGAGACTTTACAGGCTACAGATGTTGACAGACTGAATGGTTTTGCTTTTGGATCTTTTCTTCAGCTTTTGATAGAGTTGCACAATTGATTTTAACCAAAGGTCTTAAGTTCTGGTTAGGTATATTGGATTCCTACTTTAGATCAAAAGGACATTTTGTGTGTGGCTATGGGGGACTATAAATCCTCAGTTACACTCATGGAGTACCACAGGGATCAGTCCTCGGTACTTTACTCTTCTTAAGGCTCCTAAAAGCTTTTTGGCCGTAGCCTACGTAAGTGTTCTTAAGTTTATACTTGCGTGCGTTGGTGTGTGTGTGTCAATCTCTGCAGGGCCGGCATGTGTGCGTGGGTGGGTGGGTGGGAGGGGCGGGTGATGAAGAGAGGGAAAGAGTGACAGCGATTAACTTCAGCGCAAGTACCGACTCAATAGGAATAATGAATGAAACAAACTGTCTTCCCTGTGCTTTCTGACCACTGTCAGAAATCTATAGCAGGAAAAAAAAAAACTCTCCCTGATTTCATTTTGTTTATGGAGAAGGAGAACCAGGAAATGAGTAGGGGGAAATGCTACAATACCAAGCCACAGCCAAGTGACGTGCTTCACCGTGGCATGTAGTTTGAGATGTGCATATAAGGCTAACTACCTAAAAATGTAGCCACAGCGTGGATTTTACACAGAATTTTAAATCAAGCTTTATTCTACATGCTAGCTGTTGGTCAAATATTTCCAAAGCATATTTGTATGCAGATCATTGTAATTCTACCCCTCTTTTGATTTATATTATTTCATAACTTCTTTCAGTTAATCTCTGATAACTGGCAAATTATCAAAAGTTGCAGAAAGCTCAAGGTCACATTTCATAACAGGCATGACATTAATGATCATGTGTGCAATCTTGCATCCTGCTTTTCCAAAATTACATATTTGTATCTGCAAAGCACTGTAATTTAAATTTTTGTCTTAATTGGATTACTGCAACTCTCTATACATCAATCTATCAAAGCTTCTTAAAATGGTGAGGGAAGAGGGTTATCAAACCCATCTTTACTGGGTGGAGATCTGGTGACATCATACTCATTAAAACCATTTTGCCAACCATCCGTAGTTGAACTGATGTCTGTTTATCCTCATGATACTGTAACACACATTACAGGACATGTGTAGGTGTATTCTGAGCTCATAAGCAACTAATCTGACCTCAGGGACTATGAAGATCGTTTATATTGGATTCGACTCCCATGACTTTTCTTATCAGAAGCTGTTTTACACCCTGTATTACCAAGAGGCGAGCAAGCGAGATAGGGACGTCAACACTTGTGGTAATGCCCATCCTGAAGATAAAGTCAAAGCAGAGGCAGACACTTTGCTTTGGTTCCCATGTCTGGAGAACAACAAAGGAGTACAGGGGAAAGTGATGAGTTGTTTCCAGGTGTGAGTTTGTGGGGTGTGTAACTTACTGAGGCAGTCAACTCCCCTCTCTTTTGTTTGGAAGGGTTGTATTTCAAAGACAATTAAGAATTACGTCCTGTCGGCCTGTTTTATTCAGCTTTTCTCTGTCTCTTACTGAAAATCTACGTTTGTTTTTGATGAACATCTACAAAAAAATGGCATTTAGCAGCAGAGCAGATTAGATTGGATAATGCATTCTGAGGGATAACAATTTAGGTACTCACAAAGGGTCACTTATAAATTTCCATTGCCCTCCATTGTAGACAGAATACTAGCTAGATCTATTGCATCTGGGTTTTTTTTAACAAGGGCGGCAGTTTTCAGATTACATTGTGTGCTTACATAATTGCAAAAGGGTTCTCCAATGTTTTTGTAGTTAGTTTTTTCTTTTAATGATATCAGATTAGTAAACAGAATGTGCCTTTGGAACATTGGATGAATGGTTGCTGATAATGGGCAGTGTAGAGATTGCATTAAATATCAGCCACCCACTCTGATCAGCTGGTATTCTGTACTTATTCTGTATTTTGACAGGTAGTGTCCAGTATATTTACCAAGTGTGCCTTTTATTGCGTTTTTCCTATTTTAAAGTTCAGCATTGACAATAAACCTTGTAATTCCATTACAATGCTGACATCTAGTGGTGCTGTCACATTTGTACACAACAAAGATCTTAAATTGTTGCTGTGGTTAAATTAAAATTGTCTTTGTATGTTGCCTCTTATTAAGACACTTGCATGCACAAATGAGCATTAACAGCTTTGTGGCACCTCAGGAAAATATTCATGGAAAAGTCAGTGAAGTAATGAAAATACGATTAATTCAATATTTGTGTATTTGATGATGTAGGTGTAGCTGTGTTATGTCAAACAGAGGGAGTCTGACTGAGGCCTGTGATGCAGAGCAATGACAAGACTCACATGTTGGACATGACTCGCTCCTTAAGGCACTTTGCTAAATTACATCATCGCAGTGAGGTCAACATGGGCGCAAGTAGGTGCCATGATGTCCTTCTGTTTGCTCTGGGGAAAACCTGAATGGATGGACTGCAGAGACAACATGGTGACAAATGTGTGGATGGAGATTAATTAAACATAAATCAGTATTTTACTGACTACATTCATTTGCAAAAGTGTATTCACTGTGTGACCACTTTATATAAAACAAAAACTTGATTGATTTTATTGCATGCAGAAGTTAAACATGTTTTACACACCTTTTAGCACTTATTAAATCTCTTGTTGTACTAAATGATCTACAGTCAGTAGCCATATGCTGAACAGGCATCACATTTTTCACATGCATTTAACACCCTTGCTGCCTTGGCCTCAGTGCCAGTGCTGACAGCTACTGGGGAGAAAAAAGCTCAGTTCATAGCTGTTCTATAACTTCCAGATTTCCCCCTTTGCAGCTGCCCAAACTCTCTCTCTCTGGCTCCTCTGTGCGACACTCCAGTTATTAACTCTATGTATGGAAATGATGCCTTACATTTAGGCTGAGTAAAAGTAGGAATACCACAATGTAAAAACAATACTCCATTACCAGTAAAAGTATTGGATTCAAAATGAAATTAAAAGTGGTATTACCTAAATTAAAGTAAATCAAAAGTACTCATTATGCATAATGTCGGAGTTGTATTTTTTGAATATTACCACCTACTATATAAGATTATCATTTTTATGATTATGATTATTATTATTTGTATTGAGAGAATTGCACAATAGATCAAACAGTACATTTTCCTCCAGTTTCCTTTTTTGTAAACAGGAACAAGATTACCCTCACTCATCGTGTGGGCAACTCTTTCAGACTTTCAAAAAACAACAAAAAGACATCAGCTGAAAACATGCTAGAGAGAGTTCTCCTTTACACAGGAGAGTAAGTTTGTCTAACACTGTGACGGCAGGGAGATCATGAAAAAAACAAATTCACTTTTAACAAAGTGACAAATGTGTAGATACCTAAAAAACTACAAGGAAGGTTACATCATCTACACAGATTATCAAAACTGTCATATATCTTATCTATACATCGTAATGAGACATGAGACCACTCAAACTCCATTGTCTAAATGTTGAAACAAGTGCAGAAGGGGGGGGGGGGAGATGGTTCTTAGAAATAGGGCCCAGAACCAACAACAATGTTATCTTATAGTGACAACAAAATGGATTGAAAATTTTGAGAGTGGACAATAAAACAGGATTGGATATAAATCCAGAGTGCGACAAAACTGTGCCTCAAGTAGACACCAGAGGGTACCTGGTCGATGGAGCCAAAATAATATCTTTTTATGTATTGGATGGCCAATGGTAATGGATAAAACTTGGAAGGCCTAATCCACCCACCTCACAATCTCTTTGGAGAATGACCTTTTAACCCTTGGAACCTTAATCTCCCAAATAAACGAGGTGATTGATTGGCTGACCAATTTAAAAAATGACTTGGGTATAAAGACTGGCAGGCATTGGAATAAATAAAGAAATCTGGGATGTATTGTCATCTGTACTGACTGTACTTTCTCTCCCATGGTTAGTGAGAAACTGCTGTATGGGATTATTATTACGTATGTATAAACCTTTGAGCAGCATTTTAATAGTGTATCTGATTTTGAGAGTTATTTTAAGGCATAATGTGACCTTTGTGTTATCTGCAACAATGCATTATATTTTATATGGTGATCATAGGTTTTTCATGGAAAATCTGCAAAGTAACAAGTAATTATTGCTGTCAAATAAATGTGATAAAAAATATATATTCCTATGAAATACCTTTAACATACTTGAATATCTGTACTTAGTTACAGTCCACCACTGGATGATACAGCAGTCATATAGGTGGCGTCTTATGTGTCTTGACATGAGAGTTAAAACTTCAGTTGGTTTGTCTTTTTGTCTTTGCCAGGGTTGCAGTGTGTAACAATCTCCACTAGATGGCGCTGCCATCTCTAGGCTTCTGGGCGTGTGCACCATGTTTTGTCTCCTCCAAGCGAGTCATTGAAGTTAGGCATGTAAACACTTATTAGAAACTAGACAATGACAACAATAACAGGTTCGACTGAAACGTTTGACTAAATGTTGCATAAATATGAAGATATCCAAATTAGCTCTAACGGGTGAAGTTAACAAAACTCAAAAGCTCACAGAACAGAATCCAAGCAGATAAACCACAATATGTGAATAAATCGAAACATTTAATGTGGTTCTGTTTTGATATCAGAAAATTGGTTACCGTTGTTTGAACCTACACATATAAAGTCTTCCGTTGGGCTGATTGGTAACTGTCTGACAGAAACATAAGTTAAGAATGCATGTCCTTCTGCATGCTTCTGCTGACTGTGTTAAACAGCAATATGATAAAGCAAAAGCCACTGCATTCATTAATATGCACATTTAATTTCACTGCACAATAACAGTTTTGTTTTTTTGTTGCTATTATTGGCTGCCTTGGGGTAACATTTTTCATACACACCAAGCCATAAACGTGCACAAAATCTTATTAAAACCTAATTTGATTGTATGTAATTAAATGCACTTTTATTATTATTATTATTATTATTATTAGTAGTAGTAGTAGTAGTAGTAGTAGTAGTAGTAGTAGTTGTTGTTGTATTTGTACTATTAGCCTGTTATGTGGTATACTAAACAACAACACGTGTTGACTCAAAATGATTACAATAACAGTGAAAGTGTTCAGAAATTGTCTCATACAGTCACTGGTGTTGCACAACTAGGACGAATAGGTTTTTTCGTGTTATCTTCGTGCATGCATCAGTTCCTGTAAATGGAGATGCCTCCCATTAGATCACCTATCAACAGCCACTTGACATTGAGAAAGAGAAACAGACGACTGCCATTTAAACTCACTGGTGCGGCCAGTTCGATCGAATATTTTCGTTGGAATAAACAGACTGGCAGCTCATCATCCAGCCAGCTTTTAAGTCAGGCTCTTCAAGCTGTGAACAGTTATAAACAGTGCAGGAAGCAATACCACGTGGGGAAAAAAACGTTTCCTTCCTTAAGTAATGCTCAAAATATGCCCTTTTACCTGAACCTGGCTGCGTTAGGATTTTTGCCATTTTATAATCTCAGCATATTTTAAAAGAGCAAACAGTATAGTGACAGATGGCCAACTATTTTAGTTTTTATTTCATATATTTAAGAATAAATAAATACATGTAATAGATGGCTAAATAAGTAAGGATTTCTTCAGAAAAATCCGATTGCAATTTATCAATTATCACGTTTTATTCAGTTCATCGTGAATCCATCAGTCCGTAGGAATAAAACATCTCAATTTCTAATTTTATGGCAAGCAGGTACCAAAATGAGGACGGGAGCCCTTAATAATGGTCTCAAGCAATTCACACATATTTATTTCTGCATTTTAGAAGCTTCAAGCCAGGGAGTGAAATCCGGACAGGTTGTTATAGCTACGCAATCCACAGGGGTTCCGATGTCTATTTAAAACCCCTCAGACCCTCCCTCTCTCCTTTAAACAACATTATATATCACACACACTGCATGCTAATGCGACCAATTCTCAATGAGCACTAAAACACATCTTAAAATTAGCTCGTTGTCTGAGTTCAAACTGCCTGGCTAGGCAACAGAGGAAACATATCATCAGAATCCCCCCTTTGGCAATACCTGCTGATTGGGTCCTAAAAAAAAAAAAAAAAAAAAAAAAAGCAAGCAGCTTTTAACTTTTAATATTTGGCTCCCGAGTTCTGCCACGAGTAGGCTAGTCGCGAAAGATAGATTATCCCTCAGTGTTTTTGGAGGATAGAAATTAAAATCCATCCGTGCAGATTCGTTTTTTTTTAATCTTAGTAAAATCGCAGTGAGCGTGTGAGCGCGCATGTAGGCTTTCTGAGAAGTTTTAGCGAAACTTTAAGGATGATATACCTTGGATGTTTCCTGTTGCTCTGTGGGCTTACGCATGTCATGGCAAGTTATCCCATCTGGTGGTAAGTTTTATTTTCATTAGGCCATGTGCCGGAACGAATCTTTTGAAACGTTGTGAAGTGTCGGATGATCCGCTTGTGTGTCAGTGTGAGCGCTTATGATTCTGATTTCATTTCTCGCAACAGCGGAACATTGAGCTGCACTGATGGTAAAGTTGTTTTGAGCAATGAGTTGCAAAGGATGGCTTGATCACCAGACGAGAAGAAAAGTAATGACGCTTTTAAATAGAAAAATATTGCAGAAAACGGACCTGTTGAAAACAAGCGAACCGGCATATTCACTCAGAATTGTTTATTTATTTAATTTATTTATTTTTGTATGGTCACAGATTTTTGCAATATTAATGACGCAATTTCACGGAGCAATTTTCGTTTTCATAGTGCAGCAGGTGCAAAGTTTGGGGTGTGCGCGCGCGTGTATGTGCGTCCGTGCGCTTGTGTGTGTCCACTCATATAGGGCCAAAATGGCACAGAACAAATATGAAATCTTGCCCTGGGTTTGACCTTAATGTCTGGGACAATCTGATAAAACAAGTTGTATGCATATTTAATTTATTGCATGTACGGCAATGTCATGAGGTTAATCAGTACATTATTGGAAATATGATCATTTCTTTTCTTGTCGGTCTTGGTGTCCTCTTTTTCTTTTAATGAAACATAACCGTGGGCTTAATAATCAAATTCACAGTTTGCAGTGTGATAGCAACCTTTTCCTTAATGGATGTCATGGATGTCTCAGTACAACGCTGTTTTCTCCATCAGTTTATTCCCTTTCCGAAAGTCCTCAAAAATCCAAAAGAGATGCTTTTGAACACAAAAGGAAGCACATAGTCACTGCAAAACATGCACTAATGAGAATGTAAATCAATTATAAAGCAACCTATAATTCTTTATATTTAAGAAACTGACAAACATCAATAATTGAGACTATTTTTTCACATAGTATTTTTTTATAAATGTATTGTCTCATTTTTAGGATCTGGTGTTTGGTTTCACAGTGTTCATGCTTGATCCATCAGCGACACACATCAATCACGAACGTCTTGTTAGCACTAAACTAACAACTAATGTGTGTTTTATATTTAAACAAAATCTGTCTGTATTTTTTTTTTTGCTAAGTTATTGGGTGTTGCCACTACTTCCCTTAATGTAGCTAATGGTGATGAGAAACTAATTACACGCACAGCTGGAAGGAAATCCTGATATCACAGTGGGTGGGGGGAAAAAACTGACCCATATCAGGAAAGTTCTGTTTCTAAAAGTTAGTTCATACAGTCGCACAGGACGCTCTACCAAATTGATGTTCGGTAAGATTTTGTGTTTTATCATGATATCTGATATGTTTTGCACCTTCTTTGTTGACGTCTGTGTGTGTGTGAGCCACGTTATAGCTCTGCTGATGACACAAATGCACACTGGCCTTGAATTTCAATCTCCATAAGAGCTTCTTTTTTACATTTATTTTTTTGTGGAGCATGTTACAAATGACACAATGGAAGGTAGGTTTCCATTCAGTCATAAAAAAACTCCAGCAAGTCTAGCTTATGTGTTTTTGGTTTGATTTTGGAAGATGGGTCAGGTCTTTGATTAAAGACAGAAGCAAAAGAGTGGCAAGTAGACATTACGGCAGCAAATTTGCTATATCACTCCTACCAATACAAACAATCTGCAGAAGTAACACATGAAGTCACCTTGAGTTGAATATATTCTTGACGTTATACTGATGGGGGGTTCTTGCAGGACTACTGATGTGTTTTTTGTTTCACAGCAACTCATCCCATGTTAAGTAGCGGGGTTCCTTTTGGATTGCGCTCAATACTGCTGCATTGTCTCTCCGTTTTCAAACAGCATGTCAGCTACCATGAGCTTTCACTTATGTGAAAAGCAACCGGTGATGTTTTGCTGACAGACTCTGCTTCAAGTGGCCATCGGAGCTGCATCACGTTCAACTTCTGTGCCACAGTAGTCTCTGGGGATAGGGATATGCACTAACACAGGTTCTTGACTGTCTCTACTCGACCTGCCATGACATAGCCTAGCTGCACCCGCCACCCCACCGCCCCCTTTCCGAGTCCACCCCACCTTAGAAGATAAATACCTGGAGGAGAAAGCTCGCCGCACATTCCTTTTCCCAAACATATTCTCTTGATGTCAAAGTCGGCTCCAAGGCCCCAGGGCCCACAAGTAAAGTGCTAATTCTAAGGTACCCTGCTTGGGCTTGCTGAAATATGCATTAAACCTATGCTGGATGCAGTTAGATGAGAGTGGGAAAGTCGGTACTGAGACAAAAATTGAATGTGACATATACTTATATATTTATTTGTAAGTCCGTTTATAATAAAGTGTTCATTTGACAACAGGAATTTTAATAGCATTAAGGAATCCTCTTGTATGAACGCTTACACTTGCCCTTTCTTTGCAGGGCATCAGGTGTGAGGTAGATAATTGGATTTTTCTGGTGAAATAAAAAAAAGCAATGGCAAAAGCATTCAATAGATGCTTAAAATCAGTCAGTATTTAAGTTCAAATGTTTGTTAGGCCTATCAAACAGTTCTGGTCTTTGTGCAACAGCTCCTTAAAACTAAAATCATAAATCATCCTTGGTGAAATAAGCCCTGCCTACACTTTTAGGCCATTTCCTAACACAGTGAGAGGTGGCATGGATTACTCGGCCCCATTGAGACAGACGCAGAGACGCTCATGAGTGGAGCAACTGAAGCACATTGATTCATGGTGGTTTTATGTGGCAGGGTTTAGGAATGTTACCTTGCAGAAATGCACCCCAAAAGACCCTCACAGGTGTAGTCCTGATGAGGAGTTAGGCTCATTACAGACTCTTGATCAAAGAGGAAACTTGTACATGACTGTACATCACTAATACAAAAATATTGTCAATGATGAAGTTTATGAAAGCGCCACAGAAAACCTCAGAGACACCACATGTATTCCCTGTAGAGCAAAAAGAAGCAGAGGAGGTTCAAGACCAGACTGACAGGGGACTACTATCTTTAAAATGAATTTGCACGCCTGCAGCTCTTGTTTTCACCTCCTTCAGTCCTACTAAACACCTCACAACGAGGAACCTCTGATGGATTGTTGTACACGGTTTTCTGAGAGTTTCATCTCTGTTTGTTGTGCATGTCAGAGGCAAACAAAAAGTCTGCACCAGTTTGAGATGTCTACTCAGGTTTCTGCAGGGAAAGATGTGCTTCAGGGTGTACGGACTGACAAAGGCCAAAGAGAGGTCAGTGTGTAAACAGAGTGCCCTTGTTTACTGATGGATGTTGCAAACAAACTGTAGGCAAATGTGATTTCCTCTGGACTCAACTGGCCATTGCTCACTTACTGGATGTCTCATTTATGATTAACTAGAGTGGTCTAGTCTGTTGAAATTAGGCGAGAAATTGTGTTCGAACCAGTGTGACACATAACTTTGACATTTGCTCAAGGAAACTAACATGGGTTTACTCAACAGGTCAGTGTATGGCTTACACACACCTAGACAAAAGACAACATTAAAGTGTAATATTAAAAATTAAATTAAATTAGCCTTTTAAATTCAACTTATAATTGAGTTATTCAAGGTCAACATGTTTTGCTGCCATCATGGTCAGGCAGGGGTCAGTTGGCTGAGGAGATCTTTTCTTGGGCTGTGCGTTTTTAAAGAAAGCAGCCTGAGGCCAATGTCGGGACTTTTGGTAATCTTGATGTGATCAGCGATTAGTCCTTGAACAACAGTGAACGGGTCAACAGACAGCGAGCTAACTGAGCGGCAAAAGACTACACAACTGCTCTGGCTTTGCCTATGTGCAACAGTTATAGTAACTGGTATCAACCCTCTATCACTGAGGGGAGGATCAGCAAATTACTGCTGCCAGTGTTCACTCTTTAATAGACAGTTGAAGTGACATGTAGACTGAATTTCCAACAAGCTTGTCAGAGATAATAGGAACTGTGCTATTAAATTATGAAGTACTTAAAATATTGATTTTGCTGATGTTTCAATAAAAACTGAGCAGCTCAGGTCAGCGGGTCATGCACAACACATATATCTTTTTAATAAAGAGCGTTAAAAATCAAGCTAATTATCCATCTTTAGTATGAGCCAATGAGGCTTTATGTGATGTCGAAATTCAAATAAATGGTCATGTAAAACCACAGTTCCGCAAAATTGATTAAATTACATACGATGCAATGATACAATGGATATCCCATTTCTATGATTACTACTTTTCTAAAAGTCCTAATTGAGAGGACACAGAAAATAAAGACAGAAAGACATAGAGAAAGCAACAAAGAACTAGACAGAGAGATGTAATCAGTGAACCAAGTTTGCACTTGTTGTATCCCAGAATATCTTCCTCAAAGGAAAAGAAGGGGGTTGGGTTCTGTGTTACACTTAATACACTCTCTGAAGTTTCAATGTAGGGTTTGCACTCTTATTACCCTAAGCCAAAGGCCTGTTAAGTGTGCGGACAGTTAATAACAAGGTGTAGTTTTCCAAGTTTTCAGCTTAAGGTCTATGAAGACCTCGAGATGCATTGTGGACTTTCATCTTACACAGCAACACTGGCTGCTTCTCGGTAGCAGGGCTACAATTTCAATACACACAAAGGCCAGGTGTCTGCAGAGAGGGTAGTTGAAGGGATAAAGAATGGAGGCCTAATGGTGGCATCTAATACAGCAAATAAACACTCACAATCAATCTCAGACATGGAATTACACTGCACCTGCAGAGGGAAATTAGTCTGCCACTTAAGAAACCTTTTATACGTCACACACAATCATACAGTACAATGTGATGAAGTTCAGTCTCCAGAATCCTAAACATTAGGAGCAGTGGACAGCCACATAGAGCCCAGGTAACATCTTGGGGTTCAATGTCTAGTTCAAGGACCCTTCAACACGCAGACAGGAGGAGTCAGGGATTGATCCGCCAATCTTGTGGTTGCAGATTGACCAACTCTACCTCTGTGGTGTTAAATGAATAGAAAAATACAGACAGACAAACTGCAATCATGAAAATGCACTGACAATGTGACTTTCTCTCTCTTTGAAGGTCACTAGCAGTGGGCCACCAGTACTCATCACTGGGCACTCAACCCATCCTCTGTGGCAGCATCCCGGGTCTGGTGCCTAAGCAGCTGCGTTTCTGCCGGAACTACGTGGAAATCATGCCCAGTGTGGCCGAGGGGGTGAAGATTGGCATCCAGGAGTGCCAGCACCAGTTCCGAGGCCGACGCTGGAACTGCACCACTGTCAATGACAATCTGGCCATTTTTGGGCCAGTGTTAGATAAAGGTAATTTTACACAACAAACACATCTATGTGGACTTAATAACATGTGCAGTGTGCTTTCTTTAACATCATCATAGTTGACATATGCAGCAGTTTTTCATGCAGAAAAACTCAGACGCGGGTAGCCGATATTTGCGTTTCAACTCCCCCGAAAGGTTACTGGCGTTTTAATTTGGCACCATCCGCGTGGTTTACTTGGCTCATTTGTGATAAACAGACGTCAAAGCTGTCAACCAAATTTACCTTTTTCAAACCAGCTTTTGAAAGATGATTTACAAAAGTTGTACTTGCCCAGTTATCAAAGTAAGTGGCTGTCAAGAATCTACATAACCAGGAAAAATATGACACAGATAACCAAAATATGGATATTCAACAGAAAAACCACAACAAATGAAAAGGCCAAGTTTTATCATGCAAGATCTAGTTTTGTGAAGATAGTCTAAGGAAAATAGAACGCTTTGAGTGACTGCATGTAACGTTTCACCAAAAATACTTTAACTTTGGTGATGCAGTCTGACCCTACCAGCCTCAAATTATGTTTCTAAGTCTCTAGTTAAGTTCTTAGAAGTTCTTAGTTCTTTAAACCACCTGCAAAAAGACTTCACTGAAAAAAATGAAAGATACTTATTGTCTCACTATGCTGATTAACTCTTCCATTAACAATTCTATATTCTCTCCGTCTTATATTTGCATTGGAAGAGCTGCACTCCCTGTGTGCATCATTCATTATGCTCATTCAAACCCTTGTTTAAATAGTCTGTAGACTGAACAAGCTCTGAGCAGCCTTTATGCATGAACTAATGTACACAATAGAGACGAGTGAGTTCTGTCTTGTTGGAGTTTTCTTCAGGAGGGAATCCCCTGTGATTGTTCTTCTGTACAATCCTCTGAAGTGCCTTGCACAACACTGCAAACTGAGTTGTGGAGTATTTCAAAATGCATTTTTCCATAAGATTCTGCAATGATGTGTTAAGACTTAAAATTCTGTGTCAATTTTGGTCTACATATGGGCTCAGGCTGCAGAAATCCCCACTGTGCTGGCAGGTAGATTTTTACCTCCAAGCAGAGCCAGCCCGACTGTTTCCACCTGAAAATGTCCAAGAATGGTGTGGACCAAATATGGTTTCCCAAGATGCTCTTTTCTGGGTTTTCTTTTTTCCCTCTGTGCCACGTCTTACTAACTCTAAAATGAGTTACAGGCTCCGAAATTAATAATGAGCACTAAACATAGGGAGGGTTGAGGATCTAAACCTGTCACATAGTTTACAGAAGATCGATGGAAACACATACGGTTGTAGGTTACGTAGGGCAATTGCTTTTAATAAACTCCTGAGCCAGTTAATAGAGGAGGCTTGAACTCAAGTAGGTGGCTAACGATGGGGTTCTCAATCCGAGCGCTATTGTGGTGCAAAATGCCACCACAGCTCTCCCATTGCCTTCCCTCCCAGGCCTAAAGCTACTGGGCTTTAGTAAATCATTTTGATTGGATTAAGGTCACTGAGGCCCTTAATAATGTGAGAGGTCAAAGTGTCTGGATTAAGTGCCTTTGTCAGAGGCCAATGAAAGTGACTTGGGCTCACAGGCCTTTGATAGGGCTTAGTAGGAGAGGGCTTCCATTTCATTGGATTTGATTGATGCTGGGGTTTGTCTGTGCAACAGGGCCATTGTCCTCACTGGTGTCTGTTTGTCTGTGAATCAGACTGTTGTGTGTCGGTTTCCTCCTGTCTTTTTGGGAGCCAAAGCTGAAAGGAAGAGTAGGCGCCTTTATAGGCTTCAGGGGCTTCCTGTCAGTTAGTCCATGACTGCCCATGTCCTCCTCACCTTCACCGAGGACATTAAAAGTTTGTTTTACAGAGGTGGATTAAAAACTGCATAAGTTCTAGAAGAATGAAAGACAACTACCATTAAAGAGTGAAGGCATTGTGTGAATTGAGTTGAGACTACAGTTTAATACAATGGAAAACCTTTTTTAGTTTCTACTTGTGGAAAAATGCTTTGGTCACTTACGCAACCTGCTTTCAAATATGTATGCATAAACATGCTTATACAAATTGGGACCATACATTGGCTTGACCACACAAAAACACTCATCTATCTAAATACAGACTGTCACGCATACTCAACCTCATGCACCAAAACATAGAAGAGTTAAGTTTCTCCTGCCTTTAAAATACTTACATACTTTTTCTATGTGCATGTTCTCTCTCCCCTTCACATGGCCTGATTGTCTCTCAATGTTTTTCTCTCACTCCACACCCCAAATCACAAGCCCTACCTCTAGGCTATGTCTGCGTCAGCAATCATTAATTTACATTAACTAAAGTGTCAAAACATGCACTGCTGGAATCTGCCTTTGATGAAAGGTAAGACAGAGCTGTGCAGGTGTACTTAGTCTGCAGAACTCATTCCAGAGCCATTTCTGCATTCTTTGTATTTACAGAACACCTACCAACTATATGGGTATGATCAGGCTCCAGTTTATGAGTCATATGATAAAATGAGTAAGGGCAGCTTTGATACAAAAAGCAGACAGTCACAATTGTGCAGGTGTCACCACCCCACACAGGTGTAGACATGCATCACCAGTATTCTACTGGAAACCATTAAATGCACGTAAGGTTTACAGGACACTCCTATTACGCAACATATAAAGTTTTGGAATGCATTGCAAAGTTCAATACTGACTTATCTAACCATTCCCTGTAGGTACCTCTGCCTCTACAAAGTCTGTATACCAGGAAATCCACCTAAACCTAAATCATTAAGTCTCAACTAAACTAACTGGAAAAAGGTCAGGGGATGTAGGTTACGACCTGTGACCTGAGGATGAGAAGGTGTAACTATTTAGGATGAGCTAAGAGGTCCATGCTTCTCATGAGACGTATGTCTCTCCATGCTGGGGGAGGGAAACTAGAACACCAGTATATCATTAACTCTAGGCAAGAAAGAAAGAAGGGGTGTGGTAAATGGAGTTGATGGGGGGACCTTAGCCCCACTCCCTGCTGGGCACTGCTCAGAGCACAATATCTTTGCAACCATGAGATTAAGCAGAAGAAAAAGTGCTTTTCCCAATTCACACGCCCTTTAGATTGTTTTATTAAACCATTTGAATAGGGATTTCCCCGTCTGCCGACAAGCAGGGTTCAGCCAATGCATAGTTCTCTGTTGCTATGACTTAACTTGGTCCCCACTAATCACTGGCCAGGGCAAATTTCATATAAAATATCTGGGGCCATTGTGGGACTAACACAGCGTGACAGTGGCAGCACAATAGGGGATTCAACCCCCCAGCAGGTTGTAGGGACCACTTGGCCTGCCAGGGTCTGGCAAAGTTTGGTGGAGGAGCATTGTCTGAGTAAGAGGGTCCTAAAATACCATAAATTGGTCGTGAAATCAAGTAAAGCAGAGCAACTAATGTAAGAGCTGGTCTTTCCAGATAAAGGAAATGTTATTACAGGTGTATATACTTTAGCCCCTGTCATGTGAAACACCAAGTATAATACATAGAAATTGTCAATAATATTTCAAAATTTGAACATTTATATAACTTTTGTTGACTTTTTGATACATTGTAAATGTATCAAATTTACATTGAAGCATTTACAGTGTAAATGCTTCAACCTCACACCAGGGTAAAATATTCCTTGGTAATCAAAATCAGAATCAGAAAAAGATTTATTGCCAAGTAAGTAAGTAAGACTTGGAAAGAATTTTGCTTTGGAGATGGTGCATACGTGAACATTAACACTTAAAAAGGAACTAAACAAGACATTTTAAAGAAACGATAACATAAATAAACAAATATGTATAACTGCTTAACAATGGGAAAAGAAGGCTGTATTGTTTTGTGCAAGATTCACAGAGATGCTGAGGGATGTGCAAAAGTTTAGTATACATTGTGCAGTGGACAGGTTATATTCTAGACTGGCTCCGCTCTCCTAAGAACTTCCGCTCAATTTTCATTTTCCTTCAGTACTCCGTCTGGGTTTGCGGTATATTCGCAGGTTTTCTCCGGCCAAATATTTGGCGGTCCAATCAGCGAACAGAGGGAGTGGCTGAGAACGATGACATTGAGGTTTGGTAACCTTCAGTTAGTTCCGTACAAACGGTGGTGGAGAAAGATGCGTGCGGAGAAAGATGATGTTTGCTGAGTTATGTTCGTGGCCATGATTTTAAGGCCCTCCTTCCCACGGGGTTTGGGAAATGTTTGATTTTTCAGCTCACTCCAACAATGGTGAAGGAGTTGGCTAAGGCTAACATTAGCGATGCTAAGCCAATATCACAACCAAACGTCTGTGATCCAGAGTGGCTCTGGGCAGATCCAGTAGTGTTAAACTTCAACAGAGTACCCACCTTCAAGGAAATTACACTTGTCAATGGTGAATGGTCAGGGTAGTTATAGTCCAGGATGGTTGTTAATGTAACATGTAGTGAATAAGGGTGGAGGTTAAGAGGGATCCGGGCCTTGTTAATGAGGTTGACTGCTAAGGGGAAGAAACTGTTTTTGTGGCATGAGGTTTTGGTCCTGATAGACCGCAGGCTCCTGCCAGAGAGGAGTGTGTCAAAAAGTTTGTGTCGGGGGAGGGAGGGATCGTCCACAACTTTTTCTGCCCGCCTCGGGGTCCTGGAGAGGTTCAGGTCCTGGAGAGATGGCACATTGCAGCCAATTACTTTCTCAGCAAAACAGATAATATGCTGCAGTCTTGGTGGGGGCAACAGCGTACCAAATGGTGATGGAGGAGGAGAGGATGGACGCAATGATAGCAGAGTAGAAGTACCACATCATTGCCTTTGGCAGGTTAAACTTAAGGTTAAAAACTAAATCCTCTGCTGTGCCTTTTTAAAGAGGGAGCTGTATTTCTTTGAAAATCAAGTCACTTTATTAGAGTGTGGTGGCCCTGAGAGACACATTTTATTAGTTTTTCTCCTTAGCTGTTCCACCCACACAAACACACACACACACACAGACATAATACATTTTCCCCGGTCCTTCTCTTTTGTCAATTTTAACTCAAGATAATCCTCTTTTCCTCTCCCATTTGAACTCCTCCACCTCTTTATGCTCCAAAGCATTATAGCCAGTCACCCATAAGGCCACGTTTTCAAACAAGTTACCCAGCGGTTTAAGGTCAACATATCTTCCCACTTTTTATAATTAACGACAAACGTTTTGTGAAGCACTAAATTAAATTATGTTTCTTTGCTGATGATACAGTATTCCTTCTCATCCTTATTTTACATGAATGCAATTCATTTTATAGATATCTTGACATTTTAGATGAATGTGGGATGAACACCGCATGCATTAATTTGAACTCACTTTTAGCTCAAAAAAATTTAAAACATGAAGCCTTTACTTTGTAGGTTCAAGAGAATATATGGGGATATATAATTAATCACTTTAGACATCTTACAGCCCTTTGCCATCTTGATTGCAAAGAAAATGATACAATATCCAAGTGAAATCTGTGGTGGATGCAGTAAGTGTGACTCCAGGAAGGAGAGCAGAGGTTCAGATGTATCGTGAACATTAATAACCTTGTGTGTATACAACAGCAATATGAAGTGGGTGGTGAGGATGTCAGCATGCCTCTTTCTCTTGCGTCATTGTTTCAAATGCCCTTTAGTCCTTAAACTGGTTGGAACCTGCCGTAAGGGAGGAGTTTCTACTCCCTTTAGCTTTATACTCCTCCCTTCTTTCGTTTCTTTCTTTCCCTGTCATTCTTCTTCTTTAGACAGAAGCATGGACTGCCTCTTTATCTATGTATCACACACACATGCACACACACAATCCCAAGTGTCCCTATTGATCTTTGACCCTCTCTGTCGATTTCTTCACTCTTTTTTGGTTTGTTTATTTTTATATGGTGTTTTTACTTTATTTATCTTGTTCTCTCTGTATCTTTTCTTGTGATTGTGCAATACCATACACTTACATATACTCAAGTCAAAAGTCCGTAATGAATTCTGTTAAATTCTAACATAAAATAATAAGTCTTCTTCCCTTCTATAACTGAAAAAAATGTTGTTCGGTATTGCTTTTCTGGACACTACAGTCTCATCTTATTGTTGTGTCGATGATTTGTTTCTTAACCTTTTAAAAGCTTAATTGAGTCTCTTAATTATAGGCCTGTCAGGCCTGTCTCTTCCTCTCATCTCTCTGGAAGATCCTGATCCCTCTGAGTCATCAGTTAGCTATGTCAGACAGAGGCACTGAGGCCTTGCTGGCTTTATTCAGAGACAGGACGATTGATGTCTGAGCTGAATGAACAAACACTCTGGTAGACCTTGGTAGATGCAACCGAAACACATGAAGTCAACAAAAGTAATGGACTCTAAAGTATGTATAGTTTATTTGTTGTTATTGGCTTGGATTGAGAATAAATTGCTTATGCAACCATACAAGACCAAAAACAAGGAGTTATCCATATAATCAGGTGGTGACCTACATTCTCTAGCAATTATAGGACAACTTTTCTATTTAATCCTGAAAATAATCATTAGGAATTTATTTCTTACTCTGCAGGATGTTGCCTACGAGTGTTTTTCCAATGATCCATGTCTCACAGATTTCTGAACTTCTCTTTGCAGCCACTCGAGAGTCAGCATTTGTCCATGCTATTGCGTCGGCGGGAGTTGCATTTGCAGTGACTCGAGCCTGCGCTGAGGGTTCAGCAACCATCTGTGGATGTGACACACGCCACAAGCCCCCCCCTGGTGAGGGATGGAAGTGGGGTGGCTGCAGTGAGGATGTGAAGTTTGGGAGCATGGTGTCCCGGGAGTTTGCTGATGCGCGAGAGAATCGCCCTGATGCACGTTCAGCCATGAACCGCCAAAACAATGAGGCAGGAAGAATGGTGAGAAAAAGAAGCTCTTTTTGCGGATTGTGTTGTAGCAGTTTTTCTACTTTCAGATGTGTGATTAACACGTCAATTTTGTTATCTTTAGTCCCTTGATGACAACATGTTCCTGAAGTGTAAGTGCCATGGACTTTCAGGCAGCTGTGAGGTCAAGACATGCTGGTGGTCTCAGCCTGACTTCCGAGTTATTGGCGACTACATGAAGGATAAGTATGACAGCGCATCAGAGATGGTGGTGGAGAAACATAAGGAGTCGCGTGGATGGGTGGAGACTCTGAGACCCAAGTACAACTACTTCAAACCCCCCACAGAGCGCGACCTGGTTTACTATGAAAGCTCACCCAATTTCTGTGACCCCAATCCAGAGACCGGCTCCTTTGGTACCCGCGATCGCATCTGCAATCTGACATCCCATGGCATAGACGGGTGTGACCTCCTCTGCTGCGGCAGAGGCCACAACACCAGGACTGAGAAGAGAAAGGAGAAGTGTCACTGTATTTTCCACTGGTGCTGCTACGTCAGCTGTCAGGAGTGTGTGAGGGTCTACGACGTGCACACCTGCAAATAAGGACGTCTGGTTCTCATCTTTTCTCACCAAAATGACTTCAGTAGGCAGAGGAACAAATACAGCAACTAATCTAAAAGACATGAGAGGATGAAGAGCTGTCTGATTGGTCCTTGGACTCCAGTGGCAAACGTAGCAGATTTGTGTTTTGTGCCAAAAAGAGCCAGTCTCTGCCTAATCAACTGAATGGGTTCCGTAGATGTTGACATCACAAAGCGTCTTCATATTAACAGTGATGATGCTGATGATGACAACCATGTTTATATCTCTAGCGATAACGAAAGCGTTTTCATGTACTGACGTAGGAAAGGAGAACTGTCGGCCAATTGACAAACACCATATTGGTGATTTTTTTTCTGTGTTCCAAATAGTTACATATGTTGAGAATAGTACAGCACCGCCAATGCTTTTGCCAATGCGGGGCAAACAATGAAAGTGTCACATTTTCTTCAATGTTTAATCATTACTTGTTTTTGCCACACAAAAGTGACATTTGTGAGCAAGTTACACGATCAGACACTCAACAGCATGCATTATTCTCAACATTATAAGTGTCTGAAAACTAACATTATCGTTGTGTGAATGAGGTTTTTTTATAGGGTTTTTATGTTACTGATGTCTGGGTAAGAATGCACTTGCACCTGAGTGAATGTAGTTATTGTGCTGTAATGTGTTTACATATTCTTAAATTCTTAAGCTAACAACTTAATATCTGCTTTCAATTACTAATTTTTTCTCGAGAGAAAACATGAGCCACAACGACTGAACATCGGCAAAACAAGAATATACAGTCTGCACATTGTCGTGAAACACCTAAAAACCACTGGAAGCTTTTTTTAAATTAACAATGCTTTGAACAACATCGATAGTTACGACCAAAGACAAGTAAAGAAAAAAAAACTGTAAGTCTGAGGTGGTCAGAGAGCTGTAAATGAATCTGAAAGGTCAGCACTTGTGTCCTATTGAGAAATATGAAGCATGTTCTCCTTGTTTTTATCAGTATTAGCAATGACTCGTGTGAATGGGCGTGGGGAAAACTGTTATTTATAAAAGGGATATCTCCACTATATTTTTGTTTTATTTACACACGTCTATTATTCTTTTATTTTGATATTTGATGAAATAGAGGTCAACTCTGTACTCCCTGATGAAATAAAACAAATGGCAAAAAAACGCAAACTAAGCTGTATAATCTAAGCTCTGTAAAATGCAGTTTACATTGCAGATGTGGTATGATGATGACCAAAACCTGTGCCATGAGATTATTATCAGCTGTGGCTTTTTTTTCCCCCGAACTAAAAAACATGCAGCATCGCTGAAACTACTATTACATCCCTTATTTTAACGCTGCTAAGTAAAAGATAATATTTGTGTGTGTGTGTGTGTGTGTGTGTGTGGGTGCGTGCGTGCGTGCACGTGTGTGTGTGTGTTTGTGCGTGCATGTGTGTGTATGTGTCTAGGTCCTCAACCTATGTCTTTGTCTATTTGTGTTATATGTATATTCTTGCATGTATTTGATTCTTTCTGTGAAAGAAATCTATTGTAGTTTGGAAAAAAATGTGAAGTTTTGACTAATTATTGCATACAGTAATTTCCATTTTAACCAAATAGACAAAAATAGAGTTTATGTTATTTTAGTTGCCTATGGTTTTGTAGTCATGCCAAACATCAGGGCACAATGATGATAATGTTGCTGTCCCTTATTTTGAGAAAAAAATACAACACAGTATTTATTTATTTGGAAAGTGTAAAACTACTGAAACAAAATGCTTATGAAAAAGTGTGCGTGCCATTTCACCAATAGCCATGACTGTAAAGACATGTTTAAAGTCGCTGATGAAATATTGTTTACAGCCAATGTAATGCTGCATCTCAGGCATGTATAGTTCTCAGACATTTTTATCAAAGTTGCCCGCCCATGATTAATTTTTATCCTGACGGAAAATAGTGATGAGAGCCAACAAGTTTCACATTTTAAGTCATCTTTTTATGAACTACACAGCAACCATGATCAGTACAATATCTGTTATCTTGCGATTATTACTGTACACTTCATATGTGATTTATTGCTTGTGCGGACAATTTTCTTATTTTGTAATTTTTTGTCAAGTCTTTGAATCCAAAGTTTTGTACAAACTAGTTTTTGCATTTTTATGGATTTCTAAAATTGTATGTTTTATAATTATTTATTTCAAGCTATGTATATATTAGTAAGTAAAAGTATATATTTGCAGAAATACATTTTTCTAAACAGTGTTGTGACTTGTAACGCTGTAGCCTTTTTACCTCATCTGTTTTTCACTGACTGAACACAGGTATTGATTGTCTTACTGCCTGTAGTAGATTTCAAAAGTTAACTCTGTAACACCAAAATAAAGCAACATAAACAACCAAACTTGTTGTATAATCTATGACTGAACTTATGTGATTGAGTATTTTGTTGAGTTTTGTGAAATGTGATTGCCAAGATATAAGCATAGTCATAGATGGATAAATGGCCCATTGACCTCTGACCTCTGGGGGCTGAAGGCTTCTGAACACAGGTGTCAATAGCATACACATGTCTATAAATGTAGCACATGAATCTGAAGATGCTCAGTGTGAAATAAGTAGGTAACAGTATTCAGCTACTACGCCTTGGGCAAACAAGCTCTTTTAAAAAAAGCTGACTGTCTCAAATTCAAACCTGACATGACTTTTGTGTAAGAGCATCATCTGGTCTTGATCTGAAGAAGAAAAAAATCTTTAGAAAAAAAACGCATTGCTCCATTTAATTTATATTAGGGTGATGGATGGTGGGAAGTGATGCTTGTGAGTTTCAGTTTGCTAGAAGAGCTAGTTGGCCGGTTTTAGTTGAAATATGGTAAATAGTTTGTATTGATGGATAAAAGAAAAAGAAATATGCAAGAAGAGTTTACAATTTTTTAAATATTACTGATTAGACATATGTGCGTAAAGACAGATTGTTTGCAATTTCTATGCTGAGGGGAATGGGATTATGAATGATAGACTGACATTAGTCATAATAACTTTGGAAGGGTATGAGTAACATTAACAGGTTGTGGTGATGGTAGGAGAACCCCAAAGATTTGTCCAGGAGCACCGTTACAGGTATAATAATAGTAAATATTGCAGTAGTGCTAAAATTTGTCCTATCAATTATCAACGTCCTGTAAACTTTTGTGAATCAAACATGGTCATGATTTGTTGCAGATATCAGTTGTGCAAGATTGAAAAGCTTCTGTTGCATCTTCAATTCAGACAACAAAATGCTTTCTTGTGTTCAATTTCACTGATTCAGAGGATGTTATATTAAGGGATGTGGGAATCCAGATTCAGCTGACTCAAACTGGTGGAAGTCCTCATAAAAACCAACAATCTAATACAATTTAAATGTACTTTTTTCAATAAACAAATAATTAAAAAATAAAGAAGAATTAAGACTGTCTACCAACAGGTCAACAAACTCTGAACCCTTCAGTAACTAACATGCAGCTCAGCCCATAGCTGCCACAGAATACACAACCATGTAGTTACCATGTTAAATTAGGGCCACTGAATTAGCTGCAAGACTGCCTGTCTGTAGACGGCGGTTCCTCATTATGAAGACACCACTGAAGCCTTACACGGATAATACTGATGCCTGAATGAATGAAAAATCTAATCACAGTTGCACACTTAGAATATGGACAAGCTGTCAGTCAAAAAGACTAATAGATTAAGGCCATAATGCCCAAACATGGGCCAAAAGAAGAAGAAAATAAAGCTGGTCTAATAATTTGATTTCTTTGAGAGACTGCAGAAGCCAGCTGTGCTTTTTGGAGAAACAATAATACCAGAAAAAAACTCAGTGATGAGAGTTAAGAAATAGACGGAGCTTTGTTGAAGAGAAAGACCTGATCTCAAGATAGATTAGGGGTGGGATGTGAATAGAGCCCACCAGTGCTCCGGCTCAGCCGCTGGACCCCTGATAGTCTTTGAGCCCTGCAACAATGTCACCACCAGAGGCCAGGTCTCACTGCTATCTAACCCCATTATCTCACAGAAAGATTGATACACACCCCCTCCAGAGTGGAAGCAACACAAAAAGTGATACCCTTCCGTTTTCATTCATGTGGATTCATTAGTCAGCCCACCCCCAATTCAAACTATATTTTAAGCCGTCTTTCACAGTTTGTCCTACGACTGAAACTTATTACTCGGGTATACTCATTTTCCCAGAGATTCATAAAAATGCTATGGCATTTAAATCCTGCCTCATGATGGGAAATGAATAAAGACTTGTTGAACACTGTTGTGTATGAACTCTTAGGAGCCAGCCAGGTTCAGGTTTGGTTTAACGACTGGGAGGCTGTCGGCAGCTCATTCCACACCTCGACCTTTGACACTTTTCACACCATCTGAATGGGAGAAAACAAGTACAAAACATGAAACAGAAACTCCGGCCCTGCAGCAACGCTGTCTTTCGGCTAAAGGAAATAGGCCTTTCCCTTCAGACCAGACCCACCCTAGCAGCTTTGTCACCCAAGTGAGATGAACATTGTTAGCAGATAGTTGCCAGAGGAGACTATGGTGACTCAAGTGAGAGAGATGGCATCCTGACTGTGAGAACTTTGACGCGACTAGACTGCAAAAGGCACCACTAACCATATAAATGGGAGACAATGGACCTAATTGCAATCAGTATCCTCTTTTTATTTTATGTCCTGAGTTTCACCCTGACATTCACAAGAGACCCCTGCATGCATTTCAATACAGCCATGTTGTTGTGGGGCAACACATATACAGTGGATTGGTGCAAAGGCCCACACTCAAATGACATGATGCAAATACTCCCACAGAAGTCACCCTTTGGTTACAGCTTTCTGTTTCACTCTTCCTAAGGCTCTTGATATTATTAACATAAAAACCCATGTTAACAAATATGCAACTGGGTTGATATCTAACATGTTAAATTTGAGGTTTTATCTGCGTGCAAATGTTTGAGATAATATGTTAGAAAGACTCGGCTGCTCTATGTTTAACACATATTGTAGCTTTCAAAGAATACGTTTCTCAAAGCTCTTCTTGTTTATACTGTGGGACGTGCACACCAAAGGTGATGGGCCAAAACTGAACTACAGAGGAGAAGTGCCGTGTGTGGGCATTTCATTATGGAACTGACTTTGAAGCCAGTCTTTTCATGTCTATGTGTTCTTCTGTCTGAAATTAGATCCCTCCTTTGGATTCAGTACATGTCTTTAACACATTTAACATATCAGATTATCCAGATCGTAGGAATAATATAACTGAAATAATTTTTGTCGTGTGGACATTGTACAAAAATCTGGTATACTTCCACAGTCTAATTTGAGAAGTTAACACATGTGATTACGGCATTTGACTCACAAATTGCA
The DNA here is from genome assembly GCF_013103735.1 of Etheostoma cragini. Taxonomy (NCBI): domain Eukaryota; kingdom Metazoa; phylum Chordata; class Actinopteri; order Perciformes; family Percidae; genus Etheostoma; species Etheostoma cragini. The sequence continues at coordinate 13,765,848 of NC_048418.1, forward strand.
ATATGGTTCAAGTGCCAGTGCAGTACAGTGTGGATTGGTAGCTGGAGAGATGCCAGTTCACCTCCTGGGCGCTGCCAGGTGCTCTTGAGCAAGGCACCCCCACCATTTGCCCAGAGCGCCGGTATAGCACTGGCAGCCAACTCACTCTGACATCTCTCCATTTGTGCATGAATATGTCCTGAGCGTATGTGTGTGTGTGTGTGTGTGTGTGTGTGTGTGTGTGTGTGTGTGTGTGTGTGTGTGTGTTTCAGACCTGTGTGTATTGATTTCAAAAAAACTAAAACAAAGTATAAATTGTAATTTACCAACTGGGGATCACTGAACAGTATAAATTATTATTAAATTATTATAAAAAAAATATTGCAAACAAACCCCCCTTGAATGGCCTGTAAGTGATCATATTTCTCACATATTTTCTAAAAAAAAATCCTGACAGCACCCACACCTTCATACAACACTTCAGCCACTAAATTCTAACTTAAGATCCGCCAATGTGTTGTTTATCACACAATCGCCTTTTTCCACTTTAGATAAACATTAGACACAGTAGACAGACAAAATGAGCTTCAACAGATAACTATATGCACTAATACTAAACATATCATTCTCTAAAGGCTGTGTTGAAAAATCTTAATCTCTTAACATCTTAACGTCTGTAGCAATCAACATTTTCTTTTTTACAGCCAGGGAGGGGAATGTGTGAAGTATGTCACCTGCCTTGAATGAGGATGATGGGTTATCTGCAAGATTTCTAAAGAGGACAGGCATCATCAGAAGACATGTGGCACCTGTAAAGCAGCCTTTTCTCCTTTTGAAGTGCCTGTTTGTATTGTTGAAGTCAACAAAGGAATTTTGCCACCTCTGTACTTACAAGAGAACATTAGTCAAACTGGAGGAGATAACAAGAGGGGAAAGGAGCTGGCGATTTGAAAGACACACTACACAGACTACACATGTGTGTTTACACATGCATAACCCTCACCCCCTGACTCTTCCTTTTGAGGACAAGTTTTTCAGGGGAGCCCTCTATGTTCAGGTATGCTGCTGTAAGATGTAGTGGTGGTCGGGTGCCGAGTCTGGAGGTTGACAAGGGGTCATCCTTCAGGTCAATGTGGGTTGTAGTGGGGAGGAGGAGGCAGACATGATCACCCATTAGTCACCTTTTCACCTCTGTGCAGCTCAAAGTAGTTCAGCAGGTATGATGAGCATGTGCACCATACATTTCCCGAAGCAGTTTCAGTAATATTAATTAGCTCTGTCTCTTATCTATCTGGTGGTGGTGACTTCATGGTGTCATTTTCTTTCGGCCGGTCAGTTACATATACTCTAATAATTCACAACAACCAGAGTAAATCTAAACTTATGTTTGCATTCCTCTTGTGAGCATCATTATTCATTATTTTACTTTTTGTTAAAAAAGTAACTAGGCATCTCTCAATTCAACAGATTAGTTTTTCAGAAACGTGTCATGGTTAGTAGTGGTGGAAAAAATAAAAAGTTGTGAACAGCTTTCTTGTAATATAACCTGTAAAAAAATTAATTGACACAAGAAACAAGAAATACCCCCAAAAGAGTCTTCATTTCACCATTCTACTCTTATTTCATACGTGGTTTCCATGCATCCATACAATACAGCATCCAAACAGTGGATCTGTTCTCGAGTGCACCCACTTTCCAAGTTCCATTCTTGGTGATTGAAAAGCATCAGCTTAGTATTGATGGAAAGCCTAAATGAAGGGGGTCAGGAAAAATATGCCTGTCAAATGTACCCACATTATGGTGGACATGTCCTGAGTGAGTGAGATTGGGTGTATCAATTACGAGATGACTTGGAGGGGAGAGGAGCGAGGTTATCATTAGCAGAACCTGGCACTGGCCTCTGCTAGTTCCAGTAATTACCTCACAAAGGGTGGTGCTTGCCTTCCCACTGCTTTTCCCACACTGCACTCCAGGCTCAGAATTCCAATCGGCCCCAGACCTGCAATCTCCTCGGTTTTAGACAGCAAATTACTGACAAGTCCCATTCTTCACAGCACTGTAATTGCTTTTTAGTGCTGTTTTTATTGAGGCAACCCCAACCCCCTTGCCCTTTACTCAATAAAGCTTAGTCAGGGAAGGGGGCGAAGGGTTAATATAGATAACATTAGTACCTAATTGGAAGGTCTCGAACTGAAGGAAAGTTTCATATAAGTCCTGTCATTTTTTGATATCTCATAGCATAATTGTTGCATGAATACAACTGATCAGATCTATTTTGGAGTAATCAAGTAAGATGTGTTTTTGAAATGTATAGTTTATAAGTTCCACATTTGTTCGAAGGTCCATGCAAATTCTCTACCTCAGCATGTCTGCTCCAGAGAAGTGATGTCATCAAGGCTCTTCACACCCCATACAAAGAGAAGCACTAAGCATCTTGGCTACCGTTCGACTTAAATCACTTTGTGTTGTCTTTCCCACCCCTGCGCATTACTTTCTCAATCTATTACTTTGTGGAAATCATTAGTCTCCATGTCAATACAAGCTCAGAGCAGAGAAAACATCTCATTATGGGACTTAAAGAGATCCGTAGCATTCTTGGCTCTGTCAAGCTGTTCTTCCTTTCTTCAATATACTTTCACTCAGTGGATAAATTCTCAACGTTCCAATGCCGGACAACCAAACAGTTGCCATTTCAAATGAGAAAAGAAGAAAGAATGGAAAATGGCAGAGGGATTAGAGGATCTAAACATGATAAAAGGAAAGGAGATTTTTGTTGTGATCCAGTTTAGTTTGTAAGATGGAGGGTCTTAACAAGGATTTGAGACTTTAGAATTCAATGTTCCATTATTTCCATCCTGTGCAGTTTCAGCTAAATTGTTTGCCATTTGGTGGCCTTTACAAGCTCTTACTTCTGAACAACATTACATGCAAGTGTAAGCACAATGTTTGAAATGATTGTGACATAATGTCCTAGCTGTCCACTATTCAGATTTATAAGAATTTCCAGTTTATTTCTCTAATGTTTCAATATTTCATGTGGACATGCACAAAACACATTTGAGAGGTGTGAAAACATCAAATGCAACTAGATATATCCATTCACCTTTTGAGGCGTTGACTCCCACTAAAACATAATAGCTATAGAGTTGTTTTGCCTTCTGTAGAAACCAAACAGAAAGACCTGAAATGGAAGATACCACAAGAAAAAAGAGAAAAAATACAGAAAAATACAGAATTCAAAGATGAGTTGAGCATGGTTTGAATGCTAAAAAGTTTTTTACATTTTTCCTGTTTTCTGTCTCTGCATCAAACGTGACCACATCCAGGCTTTATTGGCAGAGCAGCAAAGTACCCTAGGGCTACAACCTGCAATTGATTTAGATAGCAACCTAATTCGCCTCTGACCTTCTGTGTCCATCTCCCTGTCAGTCTGAGCAGGTTGACACCTCTGACCCTGTCAGGGATGTCAAATGGCTTGTTAGAGGCCTTCAATAAAGTACAATGACAAGCCCTCTAATGCATTACAACACGAGTTCCAGAAATGAGAGGCTGTAGCCTTTCCAGCCTCAAGGCGGACAGGTGCTCCATCGCGTAACACACACACACACACACACACACACACACAAACACACACAGAAAGAATCAAAACAACACACCAACACCAGCACAGCACAATGATAGGTTGATAACACTGCTTGCATGTGGTGAACCATTACATCACACACCTGTGGGTCACACACTTGTATGCAATGTTCAAAATGCCTCCAAATTCATTATTCAATCACTTAAGGATTATCTTTAAGGGGCTTACATAACCAATAGAGATCAGTTGTCAGTAGAGATATAAAAACACCATACCTGGACCACCTTGGGAGCATGTTAGGCTCGTCACCATGTGGCTTTTCTAAAGGACCCAAAGGGCCACTTACAATGAACCTGTCTACGTCACAGATGCCTGAATGTTGGAGAAATAATATGTGATATATATGTATAACAGAGTGAGACCATGTTAAAAATCATTTGGCATCAACTTGACAAGCAAAAAATCCCATGTGCCAAATCTGGACATCTACCTGGTTTTGATGCCACATGTTATGGTTGGTGCTGGTTGGTCCTTGAGGCCCTGCTTCAACATGCTGTGCATTCCAACCAATTATCTACCCCAAGGTGCAACAGGTTCACACTTTAATCTTTGATGCCTCCCTCAATGGGATATAGCTGGATTTAAAAAAGGGAACAGGGGTGGGACAACCCTTAAAAACCTGTATACATAGCAAACATGAATCAACTTCAAACCAACCCACTGAGGGAAACAAAAAAGTCTTTCAAAGAAATACCTTTATCCTCACCGTTGTTTCATCTTGCAATAGCTCGTCATGGCCCAAGTGGATGCTGAAAGGTAGTTTCAAAGTTAGAGCAGCAGAAGTCAAAATGTCATTTGAGTTCAGGTAATGGGCGTGACACACCAACATGATGATCGGCCGTTGGAGAGTCTGGCAAGGTCGGTGACTTGAGTCTGTTTGGTGTGTTCTGTGCCGCCAGTCTTTCGGAGTGGTCCGGAAGGGCTGTCGGCCTTCATTTTGACCTGCTCGGTCAGAAGGCGGGCACTGCCGGCAGTCGGACTCAAATGAGCAATCTGATTGGTAGAGTGCCAACCCGGTCGAGGAGTGGGATGAGTGGGACTAGAGTCTCTCAAAATCTGACAAAAATCTTTTAAACTGACCTTTGTCGATCTGAAATGAAGACAGATTCAGCCAACTGCATGGCCTGTTTGTCGATTAAAATATTTGTAGAAACACGTTTTGTGAGTAAAATATAGTAAAACATGAGATTGTATTCTGAACAAGTGTTCAGGACTGCCTTAGAATTTCTTGAAAAAGCAGACCCACTTGATGCGTTCGTCGAATAAGCCGCATCCGAGGCTTTTTTTTCTACCAACTCGGGGAGATTGATCCGTCCAACTGCCTTTTCTGCCGAGGGTCGGCAGTCTGGTTGGTGTGTCAGGGGCTTAAAATGCCCAGTTGAATTTATGTTGTTTAAAGGGTGCTGAAAATTTGAAGGACCACAGCAACCTCACTTCCAACCAAGTCATCCTTTACAAGGAAATTCAGTTCCTGGGCATGGACGTTGCGTTCTACGCGTACCGTTACACCTTGCCAGTATACCTATTGTTAACATCCCACCCCCACGCCAGAGGCCCCCCATGCGTCTTTAGAGAGCTTTTTTTTAACCATCTGTCACGGATGTCCCAGGACATCTCCCATCGATGCCAATGGCTCCCACATACTAGATCAGTTGTTATTGTAGAGTGAAGGGGTCATACAGGGGAACTAAATTCAATCAAAAAGATCATTAAAGATCATTTGTTGCATAAACAATGAATAAATGTGTACTGCACAGGTCAGTTTTTTGAGAAATTTGATTGATCCAAGACAAAACAAACAATATTGTTGCCCAAACGCATGGTTTGATATGGATTTCATACTCTTGATTGCTATTTAACTAGATTACCTCATTTACTTTGTTTCCACAAACTGTGCTGTCAAAATTTATGAGAACAATCTTTATGCGGTAATGACTCAATATGGAATGGAATATTTCCGCATGCACCCAGGGCGGAGTGCAAAATGTTATGCAAATCCTCTCAACAACCTTTACAGGATGTTGACAATCACCATACAAAGGTGATTGGCAGCCGACACCAGTGCACATTTATCCTTTTGCCCCAGCCTGTCTCTCTCTGTAGCGCCCCCTACTGTGAGCGGCGTGGGGTAGGGTGCCCAGTGGCACTTGTTGCCAATGGATGAAGCCAGCATGGATGATCTCATGGCAACGATGCTGGTCGTTGTAATAATGTTTGGTTTGTTTTCTGCTTCACACCTCATTTGGGATTTTGCCCGATCTTAATCCAGTACAACATGAGACGCAGAGGGAGGCATCCCATGCCTGTCCATCCAAGTTCCAGCACTGCTTAGCCCGAACCAGCTCCTTTGTACGATTCACACAGCAGTCTATTGGTTGTCCATGGGCCATTTTATAATGTTCTTCTATTGTCATCATTATAATGATTATTGAAACGCGCAGTACATACACAAATCCAGATCTAAAATAAGTTTTATGAATAATTTAAAATTTCAGAATGTGAAGCTCACAAAACTAAAAATAACAAATCTCTCTTATGCATGCACTCTTATGCATGTACACACCAACATTCTCTCCCTCTGTAACACACACACACACACACACACACACACACACACACACACACACCAGACCAGCGTTCCCAAGCCCCTTACTGAGCGTTTTTATCCTTGCAAGGCCTTTTTGGCAGCCCTTTTCCATTCACAAAATGCAGACAAGCCTCACTCTCTGCTTCATACATGTCCATTGATTTGGGCATGACTGACTCAGCAACTTGGATAACTCCTCTCAGGCAATGACATAGTATGTGCCAAAAGCAAATTTTCCCTGTGGACAAGGGCCACTTTGAAAATCTCCAGAGTCTTACTGTAGCTGTCACGTCTGCAGCTGTGGCCCCCAGGTGGGGATAGGTGTTCAGCGGACACAGTTGACACAAATAAAGAAGGGATTTAAAGAGAAAGAGAGAGTGTGCACACATGCACGTGTGGAAAAAAGTTGTTAAAGCGTGTACACAAGCGGGGCCATCGTTTGTGTGTTTGTGTGTGTGCTTTGGGGGGGTTGATATATACACCCTCCTACTGTCCTATTTCTAGTACTCTGTCTACACGTCACAACTGTCAGTAACTAGTGAGATATGAAGCCGCAAAGGACCAACAAGGATGGAGCCCTTCAAATGGATATTACCGCTGTGTTTGCCTGTGGAGTATGGAAAGTTGGATTTAGCACTACAACTAGGATCTTTACTGTACCTTTGGCTCATTACATGGTACGTTATAAATGTATATTATGATACTTTCAACCCAATAAAGTCTGCTTTTAGTAAGTTTTGGTTCAAATCCTCAGGAAGCAGCTATTAGAGATATTCTTAAATCTCGACAATATCGAGTTCATTGCTGTGCATTTTTTCTGCCTCACATCTCTTTAAATTTAAAATGCATGTACTAGAAGACAAAAATAACAGGTTTAGGTCCAGTCCTTTTTAAGTTAATATTAAAAATATCACTCCATCTTTGGCAAACTTTCATGCCTTTCTGTACGTGGATGACACAGTAGTGTATTAGGTTGCTAATTATGTACATATAGCAGCCACTTACAGCGTTCCTTTGACATTCTCTGGCTCTTGGACATGCACTAAACTCTAAAAAGTACATGCTAGTTTCCTGAGTAAGAGCTAATACAGGGTATTAATATTTCTACTGAAGGGAGAGGGTCACAGAATATAAATATCTTGGCATCTGGATTGATGAAAAACTCACATTTAAATTTATATTGATAATCTTGTGTTTGTCATCACATAAAAAGTTTGGTTATTACTACAGAAATAAAACCATCTTTCCCAAATTTTGTAGGAAAAGGGTTGTTAAGATGGTTTCCATGTCTGTCTTGGACTGATTTATAGACATGCATCCTCCACAGCTCTTCAACCTCTGGCCTCAGTATCACTCTGCCTTGAGATTTAATATCAGTGTTGTCTATCGTACATGTTTGTGTTTTATATGATAGGGTTGAGTTCGGTGTTCGTCTCTTCAAGAGAGACCTTACACTCACTGGAATGTTTTTGAATAAATTAAGCCCCTACTGGAAAATTAATAATTTATAATCACTCAGATGTATCAGACATGCTCTACTGACTGGCTCTTGCTTCATGTTTCATGAGCTAGGCCAAAACTTGGAAAAACTGCTTTTAACTGAACAAAAATATAACAAATCCTGTAAATCAATGCACTTATACCTTTTGAACTTTTAAGAAACTGTATATTCTTTCACATTTTGATTTATTTATTAAATTATCTACCCTTGTTGCAAAATGGTTATCTATCAAATAATTTTCCTTAATCATAAGGTTTTAATGGTTTAGTATTTTATAATGATATCAGTCTTTTCTGTTAGTATATCTCTTGTAATTGACTCCATGTTATTGTAAATTACGGTTGATCTTGCAAGTATCAATTAAGGTTGAATGAAGTAATGAATCTCTGTTGTCCCACCTCAACCTGTGCACCTGTGCTCTGGCTGTGCAAAGAGGAGAAAAGATGGATTTTACTTTCTTTCTTTTTTTTTCTGCTGTACAGAAGATCACCAAATTAAACTGTTTACTGCTTTTCTTGTAAACTGCATTTGTTAAAGCCTATTTTCTGTAGTCTGTGTTGTATTTTGCATTGAGGAATTAGAGAACAGTGCAGAGTTGAAGCCCTTGTTCTGTGCTGTTTATGTTTTCTTTGCTGTAATTTAATGTTTATTGGTCTAACTGATGCTGTTACAAAATAAAAGTAAAGATGGTTAACATTTCCACTTACAGGTGAAGAACAGGTTTTGATCTTACAACCATGTTTTTAAGATGATAAATATAGATAATAAATGTTGACATGCATTAGATATGAAAAATGCAACCTCTTATTGAACTGAGAAACAAACCCATAGGTTGTAGAATATCCTTATATCAAAGAAAAGCATATTTGTTAAAGAAAACTGGCACATGTCAGATTTTGTGTTTTCACTTGAATTACCCTTTATACAACCTTTGTTTCATGGACTTTTTTAGAGATTGTCACATAGCTGTATGTTTTCTAAAATTGAAACAATTTGTAGTATTAGTTTTGGCAACATGTTCTAAGAACTGTTTCCTTAAGAACAAATCTTTAAACAATGTCTGCAAAAGAAAAAGAAGATAAAAAAAAAAACAGAAGATGTTAAGAACCCTCCAAGAGGGGGTGATCATGCGAAAAGGCATCTTCAGAGAGAGACGTTTTGGATGTATTACCTTGAAGCGTAACTCTCGCCAAAACGCAACCAAAATGCTCCTAAAGCTTAGTATCAAATAAATGCACGGACAATTTGTTGTTTTGTCAATAGTGAAAAACAATATTGCCTCATGTAAGAATGACGTTTCCTCCCATAGAGGCCGTACCATTCATATTAAGAGATTGCATATTTTTGATTGGGAAGATGGCGGATAGCACAAACAACAACTGCTAATGTGAGTCGCTCAAAACCTTTCTTTTTAGTAAACTCTGTGAAGACAAACATTGTTCTCAATGCTTGCGTTCATGTATAGAGTACCTGGTCACTAAGACCAAGAGACTGGATCACATCACTCCAGTTCTGAAGTCTTTACACTGGCTTCCTGTGCCTCAAAGAATTGATTCCAAAGTACTTTTGCTAGTTTATAAATCACTCAATGGTTTAAGACCAAAATACATTTCTGATCTGAAAAAGAACACAAAAATCTGAAAAGCGGCCCTTCCGTCCTAAACATGCTTTTAAACAAAAGTTTGACTCGGGTACATTCACAAAAAGACCCTAGGTTGTATTTTGGCGAGAGTTACTCTTTAACACAATGTCCCCATACGGCTTAAATTAAGAATTGGATGTAAACCCTTTTTTGTAATGACCACTCTTGTGACATTGTATGTGGGATTCATCTACTGGGGGAAATAGTGTACATGTGGGATAATCTAGTACATAATGATATTTTGTAAGTTATGGCTTTGGCCAAATTGTTTCAATTTTTTTCATTGTCTGTGTGCACATTTGTGTACATGTATTTTTTAAACCAATTGCTTTATGTGATAAGATGTGGTAAAGGTGGCACTTAGGCCCATCAAGGCCTTGGTAATCAATTTAAATGAGTTCAGCTGATCAAGCCCTTGGTAATTAGTTTGAATGTGCTCAGCTGATCCATGTGCTGTATATGCCCTATGTCTATGCTTGTTCCTATGATGAATGTCATTTGACTGAGGAAGACCCGGCTGGGACAAAAAGTTGCTGCACAATAAAACTTATGGGAGAATTAGCGAAGTGGTTGCCTCTCATTCTTTTCAGTAGTATCAGTTTTGGCAATATGTTCTAAAAATTGTTCTTCAAACAACATCTGTAAAAAAAAAAAAACAGAAGGTTTTGTAGATACTGAGAGTTTTGTCAGTGAATCAGGATTAGAAACATTTCTATGTCTGATTGTAACCCTGATATTGAAAGCAGAGTTGAATGTGAGGCAATTCTAAACAATTGCTGCTAAGTAAACACCTTCCACATACATAAAAAAAAAAACATAAATTGCTGTGAAAATAAGCTGAGAGCGATCTCTTAGGCATTTGGCAGGGCAAAACCACAAATTACGGTTGCAGTGTGAGACAGCATTATGAGCCTTTACTGTGTGGTCCATCCCCAACTTCAGACCCTTCTCCCCTCCTGCTGCTCTCTCCTGCCCTTCTACCCTCCTGCTACCCCCTCTGCTGGGGGTAGCCGGCATAGTTGACCCTGGTTAAAATTCAACTGTCCCAACAATAACGTGGTTAGACTTTTCCTTAGAGGATCAAAAGGGAGTGGAAGTAGCAGAGTTTGAAATTCAAACAGCACACTAAGACATCACCGGGACATCACCAGGATGCTCCTTTGGCAGCAAAAGATAAGCTTCATCTAGTCTAGACAATAATTCCCAGGATATGCCATTGGGAGTTACCACAACTCAATTTAAAGTAGAGTATAGCATATATTGCCAATTACAATAGATAAGTTGTCTTCAGACTTATATCAGTGTTGACAATTTAGGTTATATGACAATGTTGTGTATTAGGGTTTAGGCTGATGTGTTCAAAAAGTTCAATAATATTGCACAGTTTATTTGTAATACGCAGTATAAAAATACGTAATAGGCCACGTCAATTTATTTCAAGAGACATACATGAGAGGGTCCCCGTTATGTACTTTAGCTTGTAATGGGTCATTGGCTGAAAAAAGATTGACAACCTCAGCAATGCGTGTAATTCTCCCCTCAGTCACAGGGGGCGACATCTTCCAGCTTGATGCTCATGGAAGTTCAGCTGGAACGGAAACTCTGACGTGTCAAATTGTCGCCATTTTCCGGAGAAAGGAAACGCCTTGAGGAAGGAAACATATCAGCTGTGTAAGTGTATAAACTTTAATCAAGCTTGCTGTTTTAGCTGAATTTAGTCGCACAAAAAGCCATGCGTTTTAAAGCAAAATCGTATTTGTGACCACGGTTGTTATGATAATAAAGACGCCGAGAGGAAAAAAAACGAGTGCTGCCAAAAGCTAGCTAACGTTACCGAAAATGCTAACTCTAGCTAACAAGCTAGCTAAATAGACTAGCTAACGTTTCCCTGGTATTTCCTTGATTTCTAACTCTTAGCCAAATAATATTTCTTAATTTTACATGAAAACAAATGAAATGAGACTCGTAGTATTCTGAAAAGTAGCTAGTTTTTCAAGAAATTGTCGAAAATGTTATTTGGTCGGGCGACTAACAATATCGTCTCATAGCCAGCTAACGTTGTTTGTTTACGTGGGTTTATGTTAGTCTGGCGACTTCTGGCATTGCCCCTTGACAAGCTTAATGTGAAACTACTCCAGTAAGCCAACTTAGGTCTGTATGTGCGAACCTGCTGGGGTCCTAGTGTTAATATAACGTTAGTGTAGCTAGCTCGCGAAGAAAGCATTTCTCGAGAGTTACTGGTGACGTTCGGAATGTCTAATGATGCATTCATGTGCTATCGGAAAAACAATGAACTGACTGTGTAATTTTAAGTATTTGTTTCAACACTCTGATCAATAAAAAGTAATGTTTTAGAGTTGTGGTGGATTGTACTGGTGTAGCTAGAAGTTCGGGACTAAAGCAATAATGTAAAGCTTTAAACTGGAAATAAACTGTTTTTTAAACGCTCTGAGCAATAAAATACAACTCTTTGTAGAGTCCATATTTTTTGTCACATTACGGATTAAAAAGGTCAACACAACGAAGTCGGAGAAACTACTTTTTTTATTGAAAAGTACTTAAACTATTGCAGGTTACTTTTTATTATTTATTGAATTGTTGAGATCTACTCAAAATAACGTTTGATTATATTAGGCATAGGCTTCGAAGCTGCCTTAATTTAACATTTGATTTGTTTTTCCTCAGTTTTTTTGCCTAAGTAGGTTCCCATCACCAGCCGCCATGGGGAATATGTTTGCATCGCTCTTTAACATGTGGAAGAAGGAGATGAGGATCCTCATGGTCGGTCTGGATGCTGCTGGAAAGACGACTATTTTGTACAAACTGAAACTTGGAGAGATTGTGACTACAATTCCCACAATAGGCAAGTCAATAATTGTAAAATAGTGATCTTTACAAGTGTTGTGTGCCCTTATTACTGTTAAATGAGTTCATGTTAAAGTGTTTAATTCACAAGTTATTAATGTGATTGTTTGTCTTTTTATTTAGGTTTTAATGTAGAGACAGTAGAGTACAAGAACATCAGTTTTACAGTATGGGATGTCGGTGGTCAAGACAAAATTCGACCGCTGTGGCGTCATTACTTCCAGAACACACAGGGTATGTTTAGTTATGTCAAAACCTTAGTGCCTGACATTTGTTGGCTTTATGTCAGACACTTTGTAATGTACTTTTTTATATTCACTAAATGTCCACAGCTTTATAGTTTTTTTTTAAGATACAGAATACTTCATCACACACTCATTTGTTCCCTTTTTGCTCTTGTTCCAGGTCTCATCTTTGTTGTGGACAGCAACGACAGAGAGCGATGTCAGGAGGCTCGTGAAGAGCTCTCTAGAATGTTGGCAGAGGACGAGTTGCGTGATGCCGTGCTATTAGTTTTTGCCAACAAACAAGTAAGATTTACTTATGAAAATCTTTGATACAGGCAGGTGTGTATCATAACCAGTTTATTGCAAGTTTCTGCTGTCAACAGGGTTGGCTTCTAATGTTTTCTCACTGTTTATTGATTGTAGGACCTTCCAAACGCTATGAATGCAGCAGAACTCACAGACAAGTTGAATCTTCACAATCTACGTGGCAGAAACTGGTACATCCAGGCTACCTGTGCCACCACTGGGGATGGCCTCTACGAAGGACTGGATTGGTTGTCTAGTCAACTCAAAAACCATTAATAATCACCTGCTCTCTACAACTAATCTACTCCACCCAATCTCTGACCTTGCTCTTTACTCTAAAGGTGTTGCAAAGCTGAGTTACCCGCTCCTAAAATCCTCCCCTAAGCTGTTATTATCACACACACACATGCCAGTGGTGGAGAGGATCTGTTTTTGGAAAGCTGTCAGGTTTTATTTAATGTAATTGTAAATATATTTGGTAATGGGGCAGCTTATTGCACTCTTACAAATCCTACCATGGTCATTTCTCTTTCTGGCTGTTGGGCAGCCATTTGTCCATTAAATAAGAAATAGGAGGTGAGGAATAAGAATTTACCAGCACATTTGCCCAGGACCGCAATGCAATCTGATGATTTGTCATCAGGTCACATGTACTGTAGGAAGTGATCCATGTGGGGCTTATAATAATGAAAATAATAATATTAATAAAAACTGAATTAAACACTGATGCACTACTTGCAGTTACTGTGGTTACTCTAACCAGTGACTTCATGTACCAGCCCCCCAAATGTGTGTTCGTTAACACTGGCACTGACTATTTGTACTCTGTACTGACATCACTTTGCCCAAGTTGAGAACTCCTGTCTGTGAACAATTACTAGCCTTTGTTATACAGTATGTCGGTTTAAATTGAGAAATGCTGCAGCAATCTCATATCTATGTGTTTTATAGTTGTTTGAAAGGCAGGCAGTTAAGGCAGCATTGGGTGTTTGTATTTCTAAGTCTCAGGTTTATCATGTGCTGCCTTTACAATATACTTGTTTGCAGCGTTGCATGGATTGGTCTTGGTGGTCTTTAGAGACATGCAAACTTACTGGGTGTTTAAATCATTAGACTGCACAGGAACTATTACTCCACTGAGTACTTATTTCAACAGCCTTATACTGTAACTCTGTATTGTAGCACACTACAATGGCCCTACTGTCTGTTGTAAAGGCAAGGCATGCCTTTTTTTATTCAGTTATCAAATCTGGGAAATTGCATTTTGATTCTAACACAAAATCTGTTTCAGCTACATGTTTAGCGTATTGCCAGTATTTCTTCCTTTGCAGTTGTGCTTGAGTTAAAAGGGAAGCCATACATATGCCTTCTTATCCATGACACATGTTGCCTTTTTTTTTTCAAGCTTTTTTTTTTCAAGCTTTTTTTTTTCTACGTGAGTGTTACAATACTGCTCTGAACATGTCTTAAGGGTGCATCATTTTTGTGTTTGATTTACATCAACCTAAATATTTGAAAACTGTTAATCTCTTAAGTTTGTCTGTTTTAAATGTAAAGTGTTTGTTTTGTGAGGAAAAAGCACTGTAATTAAAGTGACTGGATAAAAGAGTTTCTGCAAATGATTTTAATTCTTTCACTCTATGCAATAAAACTGCTGAATGTTGTTTAATGTAGATTTTTTTCCATACATTGAAATTGTGCATCCTTGCAAATAAAATATGCACACCTAATTTTACCTACTTTATATATAGAGGTTAAATAATTAGTCAATTGACAGTTTTGTTTAACAAGCAGAAAATGCCAAAAATGTCTCCCATCTCTATTATATTAAAGTGTTCCAGTGAGTGACAGTACGCAAACATGCATACCAGGAAAGTCAAAGCAGCTACGTGGAATTCAGCCATCATTAATTTCATTATTCACACCTGCTCTTTTCCTTCTGTGAAGTCAAAATGGTCTCTTTGAAAAATTCCTATGACTATGTGTTAGTTTTCTGTTGAAAAAAGGAATCAAAATTTCTATAAAAAGAAGCTTTACATTTTATTGATAGTGATTAATAAAAACAATTGATGAATTGATAATAAAAAAAAACTTAAAACAGTACTAAAATTTAACAACAACCCCAAGAACTTGGTGTCTTAGCAACCAGTTGGGTCTGTCACCCTTTGACCCAGGGAGAACTAAGATACCCGAAGGGTAAACCACCCAATGTCAGGTTAAAGCAGTAATGTGGAGAGCGCACCCTGTTTCACACTGTGTAGGGTGGCAATCTAGGAGAGCATTCTTGCAGGTTGATTAGGCTGCTATGGTTAATGCAGCCAGGCCTATAAAACATGGAAGGAAAGTACGGTGGTGGTGGAAAGGGTGGGAGTTGGAGTCCTGGGTCCCTCATAGGGCTGCTTTGTGTGGCCTCCTCTCCTGCTGCTCCGTCAGCTTGGGTTGTGTGTGGCAGTCTAACGGTACTCGGCCATATAAAAAGGACCAGCCGTTTTTTGGACTCTTCTTTATGAATGCCTTGCTCTTTTTTAGTGCACCCCCCAGGTGCCAGCCAGCAGAATACCCTCTTTCAGACCAATTCAAGGCAAATGCAAACGCTACACTCTATTATTACCAGTGGAGAGCATTCCAATGGTATCGTACTAGTCAGGGAGCTGAACCTATGTGGTGAGGGATTAAGGAGCGCTGCCGTGATCGAGAAAAGAAAAGGACTGAAGCTGCTGACTAGTGCAAGAGGCACAGTGGGATGGAGGACATGTGCAAGGACGGAAAAAGGCGTCAAGGAGCATCTTGGAAATATTTCGAGAACACATGCTTGACTCTTTTCCGACGTAGGCTTAGCGACAGACAGCTCCATGTCTTATATTAAAATATCCTCTCTCTGTAATGATGATGTTAATGATACACACATTACTGTGCTGATGACACAACCTTTAAAAATGTCAACGTTGCAGAAAAGCTGGCAGATGTATGATACCTTAACATAGAAATGTTTGTATAAAATAATAACTCAATCTGTATCCTTAATGTTCTTTTACTTAAGCTGTTAACAGTGTCATGAAAGACATTTGCAGGGCAAATCTCACGGCACATTAGAAAACACGGGATGCATATTTGTTCTGTTTGTTGTGAATTCATTCTCTGAGATTGCCCAAACAGTAACAGCTACCAGGGCCAGACATAGGAATAAAAGATCATTGTGTTTGCTTTGCAAAATAGTTTATCTTGCATTGTATTCTACACTAAGATACAAATCCACAACTTTTAGCAGTAGAGAAATGTAGATATTTGGTTTAATCACATAAAATTGTGTTAAAAAAAAAACTTCTCAAACACAACCGAAAATCTGTCCCATGATTAACTGACTAACTTATTGGGTGAAGAAGTTAAAACACGTGGCCAAAGTCAGTGAGTCAGACACATGGACATGTCTACATCCACAGTCCGTTTGGCTGTTCGGGGGAAATGAGGTCTTCAGGGCCAGCCAAGCTGCTGTAGAGCATTCTGTCCGCGTAATGCGTCTTTCAATTGGGGGGGGGTGGGGAGGACATTAGTTGTCCGAGTCTGTGTCGTGGCGCCGCCTGTGGCTTTGTGTGGCACCAGCAGGGGCCGTCTTGTGGCTGACAGGGTTACGGGCAACAGGAGACCCCCCATCAGAGGAGTCTGTGTCATGCCGCTGCTGACGAGGAGGGGGGTAGGGGGGCCGTTGCTCGGCCTTTGCTCCCCCCCTTGAATGGCTGTCATGGGGTCTGGCTCCGCTCTGACTATAGTATGATGGATTATGATGATGGTGGTCCTTTCTCTGCCTGAAGAGTAAAAAGGGAAACAAGTAATCAATGTTAGAGTGGTCGGGGATCGGGTAAGATGTTGTGAGGCCGGGGGTAAAGTAGCGGAGATGCACTTTAGTGGCATAGACACAGAAACCACCCACACCGACAAATATCTGTATGTTTAACAACTTATATAATTAAATCTCACTACCACCATATTTTGAGATATTATATTTCCTCTCTCACCAGCACGTTCATTTACATTATTTTTAATCTGGTATGCCCCCCTCCTACACAAATGATTGATACGATATATCTAAGGTCTTGTGACTCATGCACCCCAAATTTCAAAGCTAATGCTTCAAGGTGCCCTGTGTATGACAGTGCATTAGTGCCCTCTAGTGACGATGCTATGAAATAAAAGTTCTCATCTGAAAATCTTGGCCACAATACAGGAGTTAGAAACAGTAAAATAAACAAATATGCAATATAATTTAACAAAATACAGTACTATTTGACTCATTAATGCAACCTTTGGGAAGCCTGTATTGATATTTGATTTCAAAAGAGATGAGAGATGCTCTTCCAAATACATGCCATGAGAAGAATGAGCATAGGTTTTTTAAGCCATACTTTTAGTGTTCCTGTTATTTTGTCCACTCTCAGTCGACAGGTGACGCTACCCCAAGCAGATCAATAGATCTGTATGAATTAATGAACCAACCTCTTTCTGTTGTCACCTGACTCCGAGGAGGACGAATCTCTTCTTTCCCTTTTCTTCTTTTTTTCCTTCTTCTTTTTGCTCTTTTTCCCTTTCTTTTTCTTTTTGCTCTCGTGCCTACAGATAGAAAGCAACAGCACATTGCGTTTTATGTTTTTTTGTGTGTCTGAAATGTATGGGTGTTCAGCAATTTAGGTCTTAGGTGGTAACTTAAATAATGCATCCCCACCGTTGTTCCATGTCCCCTTTTTCTACACTCTGAGATGTCTTTGTTTTTGAGGTTTCTGGACAACCTTCTGTTCTTTGGTGCTGTAAAAAAAGAAATTCTTAAATCTTTACATCAAGTTGTAGATCCAATGAAAGAAAGTGTCCTTACTCTAAACTCTTAAAGTCGCTTTGCTACATGCAAAAAAAAATCTGCATATAAGTATATATTTTTTCCCCGTCCATCACTGCTTTGCACTTACAATATGAATATCTGCGTCCTACTGAGTCTTCATCTTAAAACGTTCAGTGACAATATTCAGTGAGAAGAACTTACTGTAAAAACAGGCAAGCCTATTTTAGCTGCCTCCTTCTCTTTTTGGGATAACACCATTTTTCTTGACCCTGCACTGTAGATGAAAACACATGTTTATTAACACACACACTTGACAATCACAGAGCATTAAGATGAAAGGCTCCCTTGCTGTCACTAGAATGTCAAGGAGAACAGTCTAATATAACATAAAACATAGTGAAAGGCAGAGACAGATGTCATTTTCCTACCAATATGCTGAGTTAGTGTTTACATATGAAGACGGTATTCCAATTCATGATTTTAAATGCTCAGGAATTCTTTCTTCTGACATTTTCAAGGTTGACATTTTCCATGACTGGAACTTTCCATTATTTTAACTGTCCATCTTGATTTCTCCATTTTCTCGTGTAAATTATATGTATATTCAGTACAGGGTTATTTTGTTTTCACATTGCTTTCTATAATAGGTTGTTATATCCCCAAAAGTTGACAATGTTTTTAAGGAATAAGAAAATCACCTGGAGCTTCCCAAGCCTGAAACACGGTCCACATTTCTCTCTTCGCCATCATCTTCCCTCCTGCAAACATCTGCAAGGTCCTGGTATCAAAAATGTAAATCAAACCAGCCATTTTAAATAAAATGCATGTTTTTTCAAAATTAAAAAAAAAAAAGCTTTAGAGTGAAAGCAGTAACAAACAAAGTGACATACTGTACCTCTTTGGTCAGGCCAGTCGGTTGCCTCTTCATATTCTTGTGTCCTCTAGATAAAGAATGGGAAAGACAAATTAATTATATTTGTTAACCCACACTTGCATTTTTCAACCATTTCTTTTATAGGAAGTTGTACGTACAGGGCCGCCATCAGCGCCTCGTGCTCTGCAGCCTTAACAGCAGCAAGTTCATCCTCTTTGGACAAAGGTGTGCCATCCTTTTTGTCTCTTGAATACCATGACAGATCTTTGCCTTTTTGCCACCGTCCTACTGGTGCCATTAACGAGTTCCCTGGAAACAAAGCAGAAGAAATGTGAGTGGTTGAGAAAGATGCTTCATTTCTGCTGCATTTTACAGATACATATTTTAGTTTTTAAAGATTTTTGAAAAAAGGATTAATTGATTGTCAAAACCGTGTAATCCCCTTGTTGTAGGTTGATTAACTGACTAATAAGTGCACCTTTGCACTAATGTTGGTGTTTTTAGATACTGACTTGACTATCCAAACTGGAAAAGCACAAATTATTTTCATTTTGGGGCGGACTTTTTTTTCTGTGATGTAGCTAAAACGTTAATGAAGAAACATTGGCAATGATATTTCGCTTTGGAGAATACACATTTGGAGTCTCTCCAAAAGTCACCTGTTGATCTAATTAAAAAGTTCTGCTGTTGAAAAGGCATTCTCATCTGTGGTAGCATGAGCCTTTTAATGTAGACTACCCATATCATGTGTTTACGGAAGTTCATGTTCCAAAAAGAATGCCATTTGCTTAACAACACCGTATTCTATGTCATGCCTTTTATGTCACAGCGGCGGCAGGTCGTCTTGTTTGGCATGCTGACATGTTGGCGGCGGTGTGTGTGCTCAGATAGCAGAGTGGCTACGTGTGCGTGCTCAGAGGAGAGGGAGCAATGAAAACCAGGACCTGCTGGTTGTAGAGTGGGAAACAGGACTACCGAGCACTGTGTTATGAGGGACGCTAAAACAAAAGGTATGGGAATACACGTTGAGTACCGAAGCCATGGTGTGTAGTTTAACTGGGATTTTAAAAGAATTGCTCTGTTGGTAGCATGTTAGCTAACGCTAGCAAATGTCTCTTGTGAGCGGTGATAACGGGCTTGGCTGCCAGTTTTTTTTTTTAAAGACTTACCGAGATAATTTTCTCTGTGTTTATCGACTTTCACGTCATCCCAGTTGAACTGGTCCTGGCCTCCTCTAACCCCTCCGGATCTCGATGAACCAAACATTTTAGTCTGTTGTTCTGATGACTTAAGAGAAGAAGCGGTCCACCGTTAGCTCAACCAGCTGACGCTAGCCACATTAGCACAGGAGCAGCGCGATTGGTAAGGCCTTCAGCCTTCACTCATCCGGGTAGTTTGGCGTGAAGTCTTCCTAGTGTTGATCGGAACAACGCGTTTCCTAGTGGTTGTCTTTGGGTTGACGCTTGAAACTGCTCCGGTAATTAATTTGGCCAGCTATTTCCTCCAAAAAGCTGCTGAGCGCAAGAAGAATCGTTGGTTAAACCGCGTTAACTGAAGCTAGGCTATGCTTAATAACTAATTTTGCGACCTGAAAACATGGATGTAGCTAACGCTATAGCTAATACGATCCTTAAAACACAGTTACAATAAGAGTGCGCATATGTTTCTCCCAGTTAAGGTAGAAACTACAGCTGTAACCTATTTACTTAATGTTGGCTGCCTTTGTATCGTCTATTCTCTTTGGCTATTGATAAATAATAAACTCCCCTTTTCTGTCATGGATGTAGATTTGTGTTTTGTCATCGCGCGTATTTCCCGACGCCCGCGAACGTAACGTTTTGATGTTTTGGCCCGCAATGATGACGCAGACAGCACGATTTTTCCTAATGGCTTAAACAACAAAGGCTCGGAGGAGAGGAGGCAGAAAATCTGGAGACTGACCCACAATCTTAGACTCCCGATGTACATGAGATATTTTTCCAGGCTATTTTCAGGTAGGAAGGAGAACGTCTGTTTCTTGTATGTATTGTCTGCCAGTATCACTTTAGTTAATTCTGCCATTCATTCCCTTCAGTGAGAAGTCTGATTGTATTTGCTGTGTTGTTGCACTGGAAGAAGATGGTTGTTGTGTGTTCACTGACGTTATCTGTAGTTTAATCCTCGTTTAAATAGTCCTTCATTAGTACAATGATGATAAGGATGATGATGATGATAATAATAATACTATTTGTTGTAGATGGGAGCCATCAGTGATACCTGTTAAACGTTGAGTTTTAAAAACAATCCCTGTGGCTATCTCAGCATTATTTTGACGTTTTATGGGTTTTGTAGTATTAATGCTTAGCTGTTTTAGGGCCCGCCTATTCACTCTTAATCACAATCAATACATTTAAACTCAATTAGTTTACATATGATAATAAAGTTATCAAAACTCCTACCCATCAGCATCAATGCACAAATTAATCAAGCATGCTTTTCTCGTGTGCATTTACCATCCTAAAAACAGGAATTCAGCATTTCCATGCAAATCATAACAGTTTATTGCTTTTATAGCAGTGAGTCAAAGTGCAAATTTGCAATGACAAAGTCGTTTCTACTTGTTAAGTAATTCTGGCACTTGTGACGCTCCCTCTACCATAATAGAACATGAAAGTGCTACTTTGCAGTTTCCATATTATGCTACATTTGGAGGACAAAAATTAGAGTAAAAGTAACACAGCATTAGACGGTATAAGGACCATGACTGGTTAAACACGGCGTACGTAAACTTCTCTGGGAAAGACAAGTTTCCCAGAACCCAAGTTGACATAATCAAATTTTTCCTCAACCAACATTTAAAACCAAATATATTCTCATATAAAAGCATATAAGACGAAGACCGGCACCCACTTATCAGATTTGATAAGCTGGAACCATTACATGTTTCACATATTTGCTTGAGAAGTAGTTGCTAATACATTTGTTGATTGATTTATTGATGTATCAACTTTCATCTCTCATACTGAACACCTAGCAGACTAACGAGAGCCGAAGATTTCACATGATTTAAATTTTGCTTCTGACAATTATTAATCACATGGGGTGTATTGCACATGGTTCAAGTCAAGCACCGTGCAGCCTTCCAATAAGTGTCAGCCCCTGCTGATTGTAAACTCTCATGTCGCTCATTTCCTGTCACGCAGCGTTATGTCAAATACACATGGTGGACTCTTGGGTGGGGTTTGGATTATAGGGAGCTGCAAGTTTTAGAAGGTTTGTCAAGACATTAATTTGAAAAAAGTCTTTCTGTAAAATGTCCTACATTATGATAATGCTCACTTTTTCTCTGAGATAATGATACAATCAAAGGAAGTATTAGTAAATAAAGAGCAAACTCTTTACATGTTACAAGTTATTACCAGTCAATATGAACTTTCCTACTATTATAAATAACAATATTTAGTCTTGAATCGGAATTGATGGATTTAGTTTATGAATCAATTTTCCATCTTTTAATCTTGGCAATAAATTTATTAACAAGCAAACCCATGTGGCATATTAAAGAATTGTTTAGTTTTTTCTAATGATCACAGTAGTTTTAGGAAATAATTAACAAAATATTACAATCAGAGGCATACATCATCCTTCCTGTATAGTTCTAGAGCTGAAACAATTAGTTGATCAACAGAAATTAATCAGCGACTATTTTAACTATCCGTCAATTGTTTAGGTAATTTATGAAGCAAAAATACTTGGCATTCTCTGGTTGCAGCTTGTCAAATGTGAGTATTGGATGCTTTTCAGGTTAAATCTCACTTTAAATTGAATATCTTTGGCTTTTTTGACCATTCAATAATGTTTTGTTGCGGCTCTATTTTTTCCATATGGTAACAGGAAGCTGATGCAAATTTCCCAAATAGATTAAATGATAACTTTTGTGATGGAGGGTTGGGGCTGAGACCTATTTAAGAAGAGGAAAATGTTTGAGGAACTACTGCCCCTTTAATAAGACATGGTGCTGTTTAAGGGAAGCATTTAAGAGGCAATGGAGAATTACTCTTGTCATTTGCACCTGCACAGACGACCTCGCTTCATCTGGTTTGCTTTAAAACAAGAAGGCTCGTAATGCTGGGATTATTGCACAGCTTTTTCTTTTTGATGTAGTAGGCCTATTAACAAAGGCTAATGATTTGTTATTAGCTTTTCACTGTATTTATTTTAGTAGCTCAATTGCACAACTATAGCTGGTTTCCTGTTGCCATTATCTGGTTGAAAGGTGCTCCCAGTTTACTGGGAACCAGTTATACTGCATTGTTTTCTTTGCCTTAAAACTACAAACAATATTACTAAGACAAATTAAGGTTTGTCTCAGCTTTTGGGCTAGAAATTAAAACGCATACAGGTTTAATATCAAATCATTGTGGATAAATCTACTCAACATTTTTAAATTTATCTCAATACATAACAAAATCTAGTCTATAAATGGCACTGCCCTCCCTTTTTCTCTCCTCCCTCTCTACTCTCCTCCCTAATCTACTTGCACACTATCACACACACAATCACTTGAATTCGCGGTCTGCTTTGGCTCTGTGTGTATTGACGAAAGGTAAGGAGGAACGCCACAGACGATTTCTTAATACTTTGCTTGAGTGGCTTGCCTAAGAAATGTTGTTAATGAAATAAATTATGTGTACAATATAACACAGTATAGAGAAAATAGGATGTTGAAGTAGCTATTTTGCTAAGATGTAAAGTACAGGTAATGTTTAGAGGATTGTCAGGGATTGGATTGCTGTGTAATTTAGTTAAAGGGAGTTTTACGTCGTTGTTTACATGAATATGGGCCAATGTCCTTATTAAAAGTATCAATACTCCTTAGCCTTGTGTATGTCTTAGCTTTTCTGTTTTTGTCCTGCCATCCCAAGCAGAGTAGAGCTCTCCAATTAGTTAGTAGTTATTTTTACACCATGGTAACTTCACAGCTTGCCAACCCGTTGATTGCCTTTGCTCTTGGGGGAGATGTTTTGGTCTCATCATTTTGTTCACCTGCTGTAATGTGAAATTGTTTTTAAGGCCTAATATTTGTGCACATGTAATGACTCATGCTATAGGATTCCAGTGGATATGTGTCATCCATCCAGCCTCACCCACTAACTTCCCACATCGAACTCTCCTCTCCTCCTCTCCAACAGCTATGGCTGGACCCAGGCCTGTGGTGTTTAGCGGCCCGTCCGGGGCAGGGAAGAGCACCCTGCTGAAGAAGCTCATGGAAGAATACAACAGTGTCTTTGGCTTCAGCGTCTCCCGTAAGTGTTCCACTCTATGCCTAAACATTTAACATTAATTTTGGTGGTGTTCTCACCAGTTGTGAGGCTTGTCATTGGTCAATCCTGTAGGTCATCCAGGTTTTCTAGGAGATGTGGATGTATACAGGTAGGCATCAAAGCAAAACAAATAGGGCTGCAACTAGTGATTGTTTTCATTATTGATTAATCTGGCCATTATTTTCTTTATTTATTTTTTAAACGATTGTTTAACAATGTATGGACCACATGATTAATCCAAAATAAAAATAAACCTTAGTTGCAGCTCAGACATGTTTCCTGTTGGTCAACAAATGGATTAATCGATTACTCTTTAATGTTCAAATAAAGTACTGTACTATGACATAACTGTCCTCCAACCCTTAGATACAACAAGAAATCCTCGACCTGGAGAAGAGAATGGCAAAGGTACAACATGTTCTTCCTCTTTCATGGCCACTGTCACAGTACATCACATTTTTATGAGTCAGTGTAGTGATAGCTTTCTTCATTTGTATAAAAAAACGTCTCCTTTTTTGGGGTTTCAGATTACCATTATGTCACACGGGAGGTGATGCAGGCAGCCATTGACAACGGAGAATTCATTGAGAATGCTGAGTTTTCAGGGAACATGTATGGGACGAGTAAAGCTGCCGTGCAAGCTGTCCAGGCCAAGAACCTCATCTGTATACTTGACATAGACATGCAGGGTGTGAGAAACATCAAAAGGACAGACCTCAATCCCATCTACATCTCTATCCAGCCGCCCTCCATGGCAGTCCTGGTAAGGCCAGAAGGAAATGCATTTCATTGAATCGATAGAGGTTCCAATTTTCCTGCCAGAGGGGTGGGGGGGGGGCGTCCTTTGATGTGACCTTGGGTTTGATTTTGTACCACAGGTACCTGAGGCCTGTCCTACAAGGAGAGTTCTATATATGTGCACATTATATGTGTGTATGTATACTGTGTATACTGTGTGTGTATATATGTATGTATGTGTGTATATATGTATGTATGTATGTATATTTAGTATGTGTATATATATGTGTGTGTGTATGTATGTATGTATATATAGTATGTGTGTGTATGTATGTATATATAGTGTGTGTGTGTTTGTGTATATATATATATATATATATATATATATACACACACACACACACACACACACACACACACTGTATATTGTATATCCTCCCCCTTCACAATCTTGGGATTCTCTGTGAATGTTGAAGCCATTTCCTCAGGTTGGCCAGTAGGCGGTGCTTTATGGATTGATCATTTTTGTCCCGTACTTAACCTCCGGAACGGGGAAGCTGTTTAACATAAGTTACCACAGTAAACCGAAAAACCCAGGGTTAATCTTGAAGTAACCCCAAATCCTGCTTTGCATTACAGGCCTCTGGTCACACAGGTTTTGGGTGCTCTGTGATTATGTCTGAATGCCTTCTGTATTATGCTAGGAAAAACGTTTGCGAGACAGGAAAACCGAGTCAGAGGAGAGCCTCCAGAAGCGTTTACGTGCAGCTCAGGTGGACATGGAGTTTAGTAAGTATTTATAGTTTGTTTTCAAAAGTATAACCCCATAAATGTCAAAAACATGACTCTGAACTTAATTATATCCCCTTCTAGGTAAAGAACCCGGTATGTTTGATGTCCTAATTTTGAATGATAACTTGGAGGATGCCTATGGGCAGTTAAAACATGCTCTTCTTGAGGTGAGTTACTATTTCAGAACTCAGTCCTTGATCAAAAATCATCAACACACAACACAACTATTTTTATGAATGATTATTTAATTGAGTTGAGGATCAACAAAGACATTTTAATACCTTTCCAAAAGCAAAAATCTCCATGAAAAAAGTATAAAGAATGGATAAAACATGTTTATTTGCTCTATGTAGTCTTGCTTCAAATTTGTTAGGTCATTTAAGATTTGTCTTGATTTCTTGACCATCATCACCAACCTGTATTAGAGCATTAAAAAATGTTTTTTCTTCTTTAGGAAATCAGTATGGTCAAGAAAGCCAACATGCCTTCGTAGGAGACCGAAGTCTGATACCTTCCAAGTGTCGTCCAGCCACTCCTCACAAAACCACAGACCTTTATTTTAGTTGTGAACATTCCCTCAGGTGGTGGTTTGTGAAGCTTAGCAAATATCCTTAATGGATTAACCAAAATATTGGTTTTATATGGTGTATAGTGGTAGTTATTACCAAATACTATCACAGAGTAAAGTATAACTCTTTTTTTTTTTTTTTTTTTTTTTTATCAATAAGAAGGCTTTCCATATTTATATTTTCACTTTAAGCTACTCCAATAATGCTAACTTGATATGTTAATGGATTGATATGCAGGATGTTCTGTTGGGCAGGGTTTACTGACAACACATATAAATAATGCTTGCAGCTTTGTATGCGTACCAACCAGGACTAACACAATCAGGGCGTAGCATGACTCATACTATCCCATGGATAAACTTGTCTTTCAAGGTGTGTAAAAAGCTAGTTTTTCTTGATTTTTGGCAACAAAATATGCTGTTTTTTGTGCCACCAGTCATATTGGGTTGATTGGGAAATATATTTTAACAGAGACAGACAGTTCATTAGGGAACCCCATCTAAAATCTTAGCAATACAACTGATTTCTGGGTTAACTTCACTGTCAAAATAATAAAACTATTCTGGTGTTGGTTAATGTTTTCTTTGGCAGATTTTGTGTAAATTGCCACATGACTTCATAATAATTTTATTTGCTGGATAATAATTTTTACTGTTGTGCTCTAAAAGGATTGCATTTATAGAGGTAGAAAATGTTACATAACAAAAACAATGTCATAGAATATAGCTTTTATTTTGGGGGGTCTTTAACAGAAATCATTTTGTCTTTTTTCTTACAATTGTAAATTTGTGAAAACTTTTATATTGTGTAACTGTTCTTTTTGCAGCTTTCCCTGCACAGTAAAATTGCATTCCGTGTACTGTTTTTATTGAAGGATTGGTTTTTAAATTTGAGAAAAATGTTTCTCTTCACTTAAATCTCCTGTAACTTGTTTACTGAAAGAATATTTATGACCAAGGTATCTGAAGCAGTCCTGACGTTACATGCAATACCTTAAGACCCCTTTCCATTCTTTTTCAGACCACTTCTAGTTCCACACATAAACTTTAATTTACTAATTGTAAAATAGCACAACATAAACTGTCTTAGATTGTGTTAACTCCTTCGAGCACTGTATAAATTCGTATTTTTGACTAACAGTGTGGGAGCAAAGCACAAGAGAATGAATTGAGTTAATATCAGTTAAACATGAGAGCTACAAACGCAATCCTGTTCCCTTTAACACACACTTGAACTCAGTATTAGACTACTACATTACATATTGAATATTTGTTATTGTATTTGATATGTTTGGTCTGGTGAAATTAAATGAATTGGATGTCAAAAAAAGTACACTTGTACTCGTATAACCGGAATTTGACCTATAAACTTTGAAAAACATATTTGAAACTTTAGGGGGGGGTGGATGTAGGTGCTCCCTCTTAACAAATACCTATTATAGCATGTGCACTTAAATGCTCAATAGATACCAGATGCCAACGGCCCCAAATGATGCACACGCCATTTCCACACATAAACTATAAATATTTATAAATATTATATAAAAAGGCATAGTACAGTATGTCATAAAAATATAAACGTGTACAGTGGTGGTTAAAAAGGTCATAGTTTAGTAAGTCATTAAAAAGGTAATTCAAAGTATAGCCTGTCTTAATGTTATAAAAAGTCAGAGTGTATGTTGTAAAAGGTCATAGTATAGTAGGTTTAAAAAAGTCATAAGATAGTATGGTACAAAAAGTCATAGTATAGTGGGGTTAAAAAAAGTAATAAAAAAGTCATAATATAGTTTGTTACAAAAAGTTAAAGTATAGTATGTTGCAAAAATGTCAAAACATTTATAGCATAGTATGCCATAAAAAATTAATAGTATATAATTCAAAAATTATAAAGAATTCATAGTTTAGTATGTTGTGAGCATAATATGTCATGCAAAGTCTAAAAGGTCATAGCATAGTATTTCATTGTATAATATGTAATAAAAAGTCATTGTATAGTGTGACATAAAAAGACATAGGATAGTATGTCATGAAATTGGCATACTGTAATATGTCATGAACAGTCCTAGTGTATTATGTCATGAAATATCCTAAAAATGTCACAAAAAGTCATAGTATAGGATGTAAATAAATGTAGTCAAAAAGCCGTAATAAAGTATGGACTAAAAATGTCATAAAAATTCAAGGTACAGCATGACTTAAAAATATCATAGAATAGTATGTCATAAAAAATCATGGTATGGTGTGTCATAAAAATGATTAAAAAAAAGTTGTAGGATAGTATGTAAAAAAAGAAATATGTATAATATGTTGAAATAAGTCACTATAGTATGTCGGAAATAAATGATAAAAAAATAATAGTTTTGTATGATGAAAAAAGGCTTAGTATAGTCTGTCAAAAATGTACTAGTATAGCATGTTGAAAAGGGTGATAAAAAGTCATTGTTTAGTTTTTCTTAAAAACTGATCAAAAAGTAATTGTATAGCGTGTTGAAACGTCCTAGTATAGTATATTGAAAATAGTGATAAAAACTACATAGTATAGTATGATGAAAAAAAGTCATAAAAGGTCATAGTATAGTATGTCAAAAAAAAGTGATGAAAAAAGTCAGTCTATATGTTGAAAAAGTGATAAAATCATCAAAGTATGTCAATAAAGTTGTATTATAGTATGTTGAAAAGTCAAATTATAGCATGTTGAAAAGGGTCATAAAAAGTCATAGTATAGTACGTTGAACAATGTGATAAAATGTAACAGTTTTGAATGTCGAAAAAGTCACAGGATAGTGTGTCAAAAAAGGCCATAGTATGGTATGTCAAAAAAACTGATAAAAAAGTCATACAAAAGTCATACTATAGGATGTCAAAAAAGTCATAAAATGTCTTAGTATGGTATGTTGGAAAAGTCACAGTATATTATGTAAAATAAAAGTCACAAAAAGTCATAGTATATAATATGTCCGAAAAAAGTCATAGTATAGTATTTCAAAAAATGTCATAAAAACGTCATGGTGGAAACAAGTCAAAGCGTAGTGTATTGAAAATAATCATAAAAAAAGACATAGTAGCACGTTGAAAAAAATAATTAAAACGTCATAGTATAGAATGTCAAAGAAAAGATAAAATAAATCATAGTAAACTATGTCAAAAAAAGTCATAATAAAGTATGAAGAAATAAACGATAAAAAGTCATATTATAGTGGGTTGAAAAAAGTGATAAAAACGTTACAGTATAGTATGTCAAAAAAAAGTCATAACAAAGTATGTTGAAAAAAGTGATTAAAAAGTCATTTTATAGTATGTCAATAAAAGTGATTGAAAAGTCATAGTATAGTACATTGGAAAATGGTGATAAAAAAGGAATTATATAGTGTGATGAAAAGTCACAGTTTAGTTTGTCTGAAAAAAGTGATGAAAAAGTAATAGTATAATATGTAGAAAAAAGTCATAGTATAATATGTTAAAAAAAAGTGACGAAGTCATTGTACAGTGTGTCGAAAAAACATATGATAGTAAGTTGAATAAAAGGGATAAAAAAATCATATAATAATATGTTGAAAAAAAGTGTTAAAAAAGTCATATTATAGTATGTCAAAAAAGTCACATTATAGTGTGTCAAAAAGTGATAGTATAGTATGTTGAAAAAGTAATAAAAACGTCATAGTATAGTATGTTGAAAAAAGTCATTAAAAAGTCAAACTATAGTATGTGGAAAAAAGTAATAACAAGTTATAGGATAGTATGTCGAAAAAAGTCATAGTATAGTATGTCAAAAAAGTCACAGGATAGTGTGTCAAAAAAGGCCATAGTACAATGTGTCAAAAAGTGATAAAAATGTCATATTGTCAAAAAAGTCATAGTATGGCATGTTAAAAAAAGTTGATACAAACGTCATTGCTTAGTGTATTGAAAAAAATGATTTAAAACATTGTATCAAAAAATTTGAATAAAAAGTCACACCATAGTATGTGGAAAAATGTAATAAAAAGTCAAGTTTAGTATGTCAAAAATGTTGCAGGATAGTATGTCAAAAGACGTCATATTATAGCTTGTTGAAAAAGGTGCTAAAAAAGTCACAGTATAGTTTGTTGAAAAACGTCATAGTATAGCATGTTGAAAAGTCTAAAAAAGGCATGGTTTAGTGTGTTGAAAAGTCTTAGTACAGTATGTTGAAAAAAGTGATAAAAACATCAAAGTATAGTATGTCGAAAAAAGTGATAAAAAATCATAGTATAGTATTTCAATAGAAGTCGTAAAAAATCATTGTATGGTATATCAAAAAAATTGATTAAAAAGTCATAGTATAGTACGTCCAAAAAAGTGATAAAAAGTTGTAGTATAGCATGTGTAAAAAGTGATAAAAAGTCATAGTATGTCAAAAGAAGTCATAGCTTAGTAAGTCGAAAAAGTCACAGGGTAGTATTTACAAAAAGTCATAGTATAGTACGTCCAAAAAAGTCTTAGTATAGTATATTGGAAAAAGTGATTAAAAAGTCATACATAGTATGTGGAAAAAAGTAATAAGTCATAGTATAGCATGTTGAAAAAATGTATAAAAAGTCTATATATTGTGTAGAAAAGTCATTGTATAGTATGTCAAGAAAAAGTGATGAAAAAGTCAGTCTATACATTGAAAAAGTGATAAAATCATCATAGTATGTCAAAAAAAGTTATACTATGGTATGTTGAAAAGTCACAGGATAGTATGTTGAAAAGTCACATTATAGCATGTTGAAAAGGGTCATAAAAAGTCATAGTATATTACGTCAAAGAATGTGATGAAATGTCATAGTTTTGAATGTCGAAAAAGTCACAGGATAGTTTGTTGAAAAAGGCCATAGTACAGTATGTCAAAAAAACTGATGAAAAAGTCATACAAAAGTAATAGTATAGAATGTCAAAAGAAGTCATAGTCAAAAGAAGTCATAGTATAAATAGTATAAAATATGTCATAGTATAGTTTGTCATAAAATATCACAAAGGTCAGTATGGTCTGTCATAACAAATCTTAGTATAGTATGTAATTTAAAATAATAGTATAGTATGTCAAAAAAACCTCATAGTATTGTAGGCTATGTCATGAAATAGTCTTAGCATTGCATGGCATTAAAAGTCATAGCATAGTAAGTCAGAAAAAAGTCATAATGATCTCCTTGGACTTGTAGCATTGTGGGTCCAGTTGTACTGGACCAGAATGTCCTTGATCGCATTGAATGGCTCATCCTCACACTTCTACAAGTAGGCAACCAGAATATTGACGATTACCTGACAGATAGGATTGATCTGTGAACCAACTGGATGGATAGGTTGTAGAGTCAGACAGAAACTGTATTCTCTGCACTGTAATCAGGGTGTGATTAGCAGGGTTTCACACCATTTTTATGTTTTTTATTTTTAATAGAATATATTTTAATAAAGTTAGTCAAAAAATAAACAGACTTCAACTTTAATGCACAAGTAAGACAACAACACCCCAATACTACCACAGTAGCCACTGGAACCTCATTGTGTAATGTGCCCTTCATTTGGCATAGTAAAGTATGTCATGAAAGATTTGGCATAAAAGTGTAAAAGTGTTAAAAAAATCTAAGTATAGTATGTCATTAAATGTCAAAGTACGTGTAAATGTACTAATGTAAATGTAAATGTGTAAAGTACGTCATTAGCTTTTTGCCATAACATGTCAAATTGTAATATGCCATAGTTATTAGGCTCGGTGCAGTCCTGTAGTTTGCCATTCTATAATAATGAGCTCTTATAACAATATCTACTGTATGTTTTGGAAAAATATGATATATTTCTTAAGTCAATTAAACCTCCAATAGTAACAATACACTGTGTTAAAACTTAAATAAATATGCTATGTTTGAATACAATTAATAGAATGTGTGCTATAAATAAGAATTGTGAAAGAAACTGGCCATAGTTATTACTTGCAGTACATCTATTTATTAACACTTAGTACTCAACCATGTTTCCCAAAAACTACACATGTACAGTACAAGCAATTGCAATTGGTTAGTGCTTTAATATTAATACATGACATGATCCTTGTAACTGACTAAACAACCTTTAAAAACACAAACACCACAAATCTTTAAGTAAGCAGTTACTAAATTGTAGTCACGTTTGAAATTGAAATACTAGTAAATTCTGTGAGCTCAAGTACTTTGCACAAACATTTGCTTGCCATCAAATACAACATTACAGATGTGGTCACACTGGATAAACACTGCCTTGGAAAAGCAAATACATGCAGTCACTCATCTAAACATCACTAACATATGACTGACCCTGTGAGATCCTGTGAATTCCCAGGTGATTTCACTGCATTAACATACACAAAATATGTCAATAAAGCTAAGCCTAACATTAATGGTAAAAACATGTTTCACAATAACAATAAATGATAAAAATTCAGTCAAACACAGCGATCTGATGTGAAACAGGTTCACCTTCCACATTATTGGCTTGTAGAAAGGCCATGTTTTTTTAAGCTGCTCACCAACAAGTTATTCACAAACAACCAAAGTAGTAGAGAGCTTATCTGTGATTTTGCCAAACTGACTGTATTTTGACCGCACATCTTTGGTGAAAGATGCAATAACTGTTGCATATTTAAATGATTTCGTAGCAAATACTGAACTAGAAACATGTCATCACTAATACTAATTCCAGCTCCAGCATTTTATTGCTCCAGGAACCTATAGCACTGCTAAAGTGTCAAAGGTAACATTTCTAAAAAGGTACAAAAGTGTAACCGATAAAACATATATACCTAAATATACTGTATAAATATTTGTGTGTATATAGCAGAAGTCATCACTGAGGATAATGCCTGGATCAGTTAATATTGGTGGGTCAAGGTTCATGATTTTGTGAAGGTGTGTTGAGGTGAAACGTGATGTAGTTTTTTCAAAATAGAATTTACCTCAACAAAAGATGACAAAATTGTTCTTTAGTAAAATGTCAAACGTAATGTATTTTGTACAACACATTCTCCATATGTCATAAAGCGAGTGTAACAGACCAGGTTGGGACTATTACGTGCTTGCAGTGATATATTTATACTTTTATTTTATATTTTCCAACTCGCCTAGTCTAAAGAGGCCATCTGACTATAACCATTTGTCAAGAAAAAGACTCAAAGGACGAGCCTATTTTCTGAAAGGCAGCTTCAAAATGGAATGGTTTGTCAAATGCAGTTAATATACTTCAGGTTAGGATATGTCTTAGTAAGTAGAAATGTCCCCATTTAAGACTAAGAGGGTTTGTGGTACCACATTAAACTATACTTTGTAAGTTGTTACTATTGGTTCTGATAAAGGTTATCACTAATTTGAAGAGTGACTGGGTTGCCCACTGACGTGTAGCCGTAGGTCTGAGTTGACACTTTGGTTTTGAAGCTCCGCTGCCCACCCTCAACTCTCTGCACCTCTGAGCAGTAGGAAGGCTTCACTTCCAGTTTTGCGTGGCTCACTTGGATGGGGACGTGCCTTTCCGTCCCGGACTGGGCTTCGCTGGCTTGGGGGACAGCAGATGAGAAAAGGCTGCTGGAGAGATGATCCCTGAAGCGGCTGAAGAAGCCGCTCCTATGCCTCGGGATCACGACAGGCCGCCCCACGTTGAGGAGCACCGGCTGTCCAATTGTGGACCCGCCGATCTCCCTCTGGAGCACAGAAATCTCACAGGGCTTTTCCGCAGCAGGGCTGTGGGTGCTGGAGGAACCGTAAGTCTCTCCTTCTTCTGGGACGTAATCCTCCAAGTCTTCGAGGGTCAGAACACGGCCTCCTTGGGTCAGAATCTTAGGCTCCTGCTTTCCAAGTGAGTTGTGGTCATCATCATCTTCATCATCGGGTTCAAAGATGATTGTTTGTTCATCATCCAGGTCCTCGCTGTCCTCTCTAGCCGGAGTGAGGACAGATGAAAGCTCATGTGGCTCTCCAGTGACTCCAGAGACAGAATGGGAGGGAACATTACCCTCCTCTTCATCCCAGGAGAGCGGCTGGCTACTGACGTCTCCCTGCAGCTGGGCCTGCTCTACCAGCTTGTTGTTGGAATTGTTAGCGTTTGGGTTTTCCGGCGGAGACCTTTTGGGTCTGGAAGGAGTGGCTGCACGATCAGACCCTGCCGGTGAGATACCTCTCCTCCTGGGCAGCCTGGGAGATTTATTGACCTTATACTCGATGACCTCCTCTACCTCAACCCACCTGGGCTTGCTCTCCATGGCCCGGGCTCCAGCACCTTGGGGCTCAGTAACATAGAGGGTTGGGATGGTGGTCTTTCTTGGAGTGGGCATCCTCCTCGGCCTGGCTGTGGGGGACTCTGGGGTGGAGGTCTCCGAGCGGTGGGCTCCAGTAACAGTCAAGCCTGGGGACTTGTGCCTCCTCATACGTGGGTTCTTCACCACAGTGGTTATAGTCTCCTCACTGAAGTCCAGAGTAACAGACAACACAGACATGATTACAGCGATAGACAAAGAGATACCAGGCTGCATGCAGTTCAGACTCTGACAAGTGAAGCTGGTGGGCTCACACCACCACTCATAATCCACCAGTATAAGTGACACTGAGTTATGTAACTAAATGGAAAAAAACTGATGCCCCAAAACCTATAAAGGAAAGTCTGATGTCAAATAAGCGTGTCCAACATACAAGTATAAGCTTGTTGCACTGCTTATTGTGTTGCTACGGTAAGAAGTGTGAGATTCAAATACAAATGCTGTTTGAGGAGCTGCAATAACAAAGTTGCTAGTTAAAGGAGACAGCACCCAGGTGAAGACAGCCCATCCTTTCATCATCCTTGTGATAGAATCATTTGCACTCAGGCTTTAAATACTACGTAACAATGCTTACACAAGCCATAGAGAAAGAGAATCACACACACACCAAATTGCCTTTAAGTCTATTTGATCTTTTAGCAAGAAATATCTACAAAGCAATGCCAAAAATAAAACATTGATTACATCATATAACCTTTCTTACAGAAGTAATTGGGACATGTAATGCAGACATTGTCTAGAGGATGATCTAAAGTACAACCAGGCAACAGACATCATTTTAGCCTCCACACTTACATGATGATGGTTTTCTTTGGTATTCTAGTCTCCTGCTCAGTAACTATTGGGGAATCAGAACAAATGAGAATTAACAGACAAAATGAGAGCGTTTATTTGTACAAAAAGAAATCACAGGGAGAGTGAAAGATGAATCAACTCCTTGTGTGTATTTAAACCTGCATTAAAAGCATTATCATTCAGAGCCTGAAAAAGGCCCATATTAGTGCATAAAGTCAGTGTTCTTACCTTCAATAGTGATGGCCTGCTCACCAGTGCGAGCCACAGCAGAGGGTGGAACTAAATCCGCAGCACACTTGGCGCTGCCCAGACGGTTGGACAACTGGCAATAGCAGAGAGTATATTTTTAGAGTCTTAAAGAGCCAAGGTTGACTTATTGTTTTATTGACAATAAATAAATGTATTATTGACTTATTATTGTGGTTGATTTATTATTGAAATCAACCAACTTAGAGTTAACATCTACACTTCCCCTTCTCTACATATTAGTTTAAATAGCATTTTAATGAAGTTTGTGAATCAAGTGTGATTTTTTTTTATGTCAACCAACCTCGCACTCATAGTGTCCCAGGTCTCTCTCTGTCAGGTTTTTTATTACCAAGACCAGAACCCCACTGCGGAGCTCGCTGTAGGTCTGATACTTTTCCTGGTCAGTCAGCAGCCTGCCATCCTTGAACCACCTTGATGGTAAACACAGCCAGAGTAGAGGAAAAAAGGTCAACACAATGCAGCGGAAATTTCAAAGGACCTCCTGAATTTAAAATGTAAAACTTAAATGTTTCGTAAATGTCATACCTGATCTTGGGGTTGGGGGCGCTCTGTATGACACAGGTGAACTGAGCATCCTCACCAGCAACAAATGTAGCATTCCTCATTTTATTCACAAAACGAGGAGGCACTACAAGAAATATGTGAAGATATATAGTATATGGTTGAATAATAACACCAAATTAAAATATTTTGGCTTGACAAAAAATGTATAACTTAATTCCAAAAGGTCTTTGATTTTAGCCAAAGTACAGTGTGACAAATTACTGATATTTTCTGTGTTGCATTATAACTAAGTATAAATTAAAGCATTCACTATTACACTGTTTGGCCACTTACCCTGTACAGTGATCTTGCCAAGAGTGCTGGCATTGCCAGCCGAGCTTGAGGCAAAGCACATGTACTGGCCAGAGTCATCTGCTGTCATGTTGTCCAAGATCAGTGTGCAGGAACCATCAGGGTCCTCAATGATGATGTGATGAGGATCTGCCTCCACTGTACGTCCATCTACAGCCAACAAGTAAACCACACATTGATGAAACACATTTGGCCTCAGATACTGTTTGATTACAAAAGTCAGTCTACCATTACCCCCCATCTGTCTATGTATTGTCTAATAGAGCAAATTAGTAAAAAACTAACAAACATGCAAATGGCATACCCTTATACCAAGTGATGGCAGGTTTGGGTACTCCAGTGGCTTTGCAGGCCAGCTTAACAGTTTGCCCCAGCTCTGCTGTGCAGTTTGCCAGAATTTCATCAAAGTCAGGAGGACCTGTAGAAGGAGATTATTTACAAAAGGTGGCGTTTGAAAGTAGGAGAATATCAAAATACATTTTATGTGATAAAAGAGAGATAACAGTTAGACTCTGTGTGTGTGTGTGTGTGTGTGTGTGTTTAACTCACTCCATGCAGGCATGCTGTATCGCTGCTGCAGTTCTCTAAAGTCTCTCAGCCACGAGTTCTTGATGTTAACAGTTCGGGCCTGCAAGGTGTATTTCCTCACAGAGTCCTCGCGTTCATGCCAGATCTCAAAAGCACGGTCGTCCCCCTCCACTGTCTCATTCACATCAATGTTATTCAACTGCAACAGGATGAAGAATACCAAAAACATAATTTAGGCTGCAGATCAAGAAATATTACGATAAAGAAGAAAGAAATGTGTGTTACATTAAAAGTCTTACCTTCATCATGTTCTTAAAGACATATGCTTGTGTATTAGTGTTGCTGTCTCTCTTCGGTTTGCAGATTATACAGTAGTTCTTAAACAGGAAGACGTGCCGGTGGTGACCTCTAGAGGACGTCCTAATTCCTGGAGCCCCTTCCCACACTTGGAAGGGTCCCTAGATTCAAACGGGAAAAATATACAGAAAAATATCAAACAAATACAATTATGCCTATAATCAGTGTACCAATCAGGGATATCAGAGTAACTCCACCTACCTGTCTCATTGGCTCTCCTAATACTTCCAGTGTAGCGGGATAGTTCTCGATCATGGAGATATGATGGGTATTCTCAGAGCGCTGAGGGAGTGCAGACACCATGGCATAAGCTTCTTCCAGTAGGCAGCAGTTCTGGCCATTTTTTGCCTTGTTTCGGATGAGCTCCTGAAGATGTTGGAGAAAAGATTCTGATAAGACTGAGTTGACAGTGATACAGGTCTAAAATCAAATGCCTAACGCACGCGAGTGCTGTATTCCTCATATAATATAATAATATAATGCAGAGAACTGGAGCTCATGAGAGTGCAGTCATATTGTGGGTCAAAGCTGTCACCTTGAGGACGGCCTTATACTTCTGAATCCTCTCCAGTGGTTGTTGGAGGCTGGCGTTGATGCTGCGTACAGGGGGATCTGCAGGGTCTGCACTGGCTTGTACTTTCTCTGTGTACTCCTACAATGTAATGAAAGAAAGATTTTTTTAATTCAAAATACTTATACTGGTGCAGAGTCCTGTCACAGTCACCCTAAAGACAAAGGTAGCAAAATATAGTAGTAAGTTACCAAAGAAATTACAGCTTTAAATAGACTGGCAAAAAAAAAAATTAAACAGTGTGGTGACAGATGTTACGTTTAGGATTAGAGAGTGTGCACTGCACTGATACCTTAAAGAAGCTGTGAACAGCCTTGTCACTGACAGCAGATTCAGCTTGACTCTGACCAACAAGATACTGAAGGTACTTCTCGAAGCCGTCCTTGTTCTTCAGGAAGCACATGGCTACATCGTCATCTGTGTCACAGTCATTCAACTTTGGGAGGAATGCCCTATGAACAAAATTGTGGGGAAATGAATGCAATGAAACTCTCCCGGTTATTCTCAGTCTTTATTTACATGTTTTTCAGAATAGGTTAGCTCACTTGCTATGGAAGTACTTGATATCATCAATGTTCCTGAATATGGCTTCCTTTTGGCTGCTGACATCAGGCGGTGCATCAGGGCTGTCTGCGTGCTTCATGTGATGGGATGTAAAGAAGTCTACTTCTTTTACAAACTGGGATTCACCGTTTATCAGGTCTTGGATCAGTTGGCTATGGACATGGTATAATAGTTTGTTATAGTACGTCCGTTAGTTCCAGTATTTGGTATGTGAGTGTAGACATCTTTTACTTACAATAATTTCCTCTTGTATTCACCCTCAGACACCTCCTCTACATTTGTCTCTGGAAGGTCACTCGTATCAGCAGAGAGCTGGAAGAATACACATTTTTACTATTACTCTTAAAATATTCAAAGGTGTCAAGACAATGAATTATTAAAGGTAATGTTGATGGATTAGTGGCTTTATTGTTAGGACGTACTTTGAGTTTCTTGTCCAGGTAGGCAGGTGAGACCCAACCTTGGCGGGATGGTGTGGTTTTGGTGGGTTTGGTCCTGACTAACCATTTCAGTGGATGAGCTGAGTCCAAAACTTCAACATACTGTCCCTCCTTTAGAGAGATGGATTCTTTGCTTGCTTTGGTGGGGTTGTAGTCAGCCGTTGCCACATAGATGTCAAACATCTGTAAGAATATGACATTAGGAAGGGATCTTTTACTGGCCAGTATGAACAGGATGAAACACCAAGCAGAAACTGTTTCAATTAAAAAAAACACATGGGAATATGAATAGTGTTTTAAGACAGACTTGAAATAATGTGAATCTGTCATTTAAAATGTACAGTTCAAGCCTGACATTTTTTAAGTGATACCTGTTAAAGATGTCTTCCCCATATTTATGAACAATACAAAAAACTGTCTTAATAGTAAAACATTCTGGACAACAAAATCACACTAAGAAGATCTATATCTCACCTCTCCCCTGGCATCCCCCTCATCAGACTCAGATGAAGAGTCAGCAATGAGAGAGGGAGGACGAGAGCGACCATGATGAGGTGATGGAGAAGGAGTCTTGGTCTCTTCATCACTGTCAACACCTGGTACACGTAATGAAGCTGGGGAAGCAAGGACAAAAGGAGGTACTCAGAGGGAGTTAGGTCAATTGTGTGAAAAGATTTAGCATGTACCATTACAATAATCTATCAATCTATTAAACTTAATTTTCACTGTTATTTACCATGGTTAGAAATGTTCATACTTAATTTTGCTAGATGAAAAGAAATAAGATTTTTGGCTTGAATTTGGTAGCAGTTATTAGTGCCAAGTTTTTCAGAGCCCGGCTGAGGCAAGACCAGTTACATTTAAAGCACTAACTGACACTTTGCTGGCATCTACTGGTGTTTTATTTACTTGGTAATGTTCATCCAAACATTTAGAGCACTACTCCTATATATCGTTTTAGATTTTAGTTTGCGATGTAAAGAAAAGAAAAATTTAAAAAAAATCCACAACAATCATTTTACTATAAATGGTTTGCTGTGTGTTAGTATTGTGGCAACATGCAAGAAAAAGCTACAGTACAGATAACGCTTATTATCCGAGCTCTCCACATACATGTCTGCTTGTGAGCATTCATTCCAGCTATAAGTTGCTGAGACTTTGTAGTCATTTAAAAATCATGTTGAAATCCATTTCCATTAGACGTTTTAACAATTATAATGCTAACAAAGGAAAAGAGGAAACCTTTGTGGCTGCACCTTCAAACATAATGCATGTTGTTGTTTTTAATCCTGTGTGTAAAAGGACTCTCAAAAACAGTTTACACAAGTCATCTGAATCCATAAGTCAATCGTGGGAAAATGATATTAACTGTGAAGCTGAAGCAATTGGGATACATACTGGTAGTTTTGGGCCAAGATTTCATCCACTGGAGCACTTCCTGATTCTGTAAACTGTCTGATAAACAAATTAATGATTGGATGAGCATGTAATTGGTTGGATTTCTAAACTGATGATGAATTTAAAGGTGGTAGAGAAATGTCTTTATGAAGCAATGAGAAGACTCATGGACAAAGCAAAACATGCTGAAAAACAAGCACTGACAAGAGCAGACAAGGAACACTCAAGTTTGGTGTCATTCTCAAATCTATTGGAAAGTGAATTATAATTCAAGAGTTCAAGTGTTTAAAAACTTAGAATAAACTACACTTTCAAAATTCTTAAAATAATCAGAATTAATTCACTGAAAACTAACCAAACCTGACTGCCAATTAGCAAAACACTTAACTGAAGCACTGTATACAACATAATGTGTGGATAACTTATAGCAGCTTTAGCATTAGTAACTAGAAAAGCCATTAATTACAGCCTGCATTTCAATCAGAAGATTACTACTCAGTCTAATCTAGCAAAGAGATAGGCAACCTGCAGACTTCTATTTCAACCATAAACAACAACAGTTGATTTAAGAGATAGGGTTTCCCTCTGGGTGAAGGTGTCGTCACCTTTTACATCACCTAGTATAGTGTAGAATGAAAACCTACAATGTATAGTTTTAGGGATCTATGGCCTTTGTTGCCTATCTCTGACCTACGGTATGTTATTTGGTCGCAGTTAGCTTGCTGCATTTATTATGACAGAATGAATAATTTCACACTGGAGTTACTGTATATGTCATCCCACTTTAAGAGCACAGGCATCTATCAGTACTGGATAATAGTTACAGTTAATATGTACATGCAGGTTTAGTGTTTACCTTTTTACAGACAGCCAAAATCTGGAGCTGGAACATCTTCCTGTGTTTATGTATCCATATGATTAGCCCAATGGGCATCTACTACTACTGGATGCCTAAATGATGTCAAAGCTTAATGGGGGCTGCAGTCAAATGCCAACTAAATCATTTCTTTATCATGGTTTAAACCATGATGTTACGCTAAACTGAATTTTTTTTTTCTTTTTAAGATTATTTTTTTGGGCATTTTAGGCCTTTAATGGACAGGACAGCTGAAGTTGTGAAAGGGGAGAGAGAGGGGGAGTGACATACAGCAAAGGGCCGCAGGCCGGATTCGAACCTGGGCCGGCTGCGTCGAGGAGTAAACCTCTATACATGAGCACCCGCTCTACCAACTGAGCTATCTGGGTGCCCCTAAACTGAATTGTTGAAACGCTTGAATTAACTCAAGTTAGTTTTTTTTTTACCGTTAATCCATTTGTCTGAAATGGCACCTGGATCTTTTTAACATCATTAAATATAACAGTATTTCTAGTAGAACGTACCTTTAAACTGAAACTACAATTTCTTTCAAAAATCCTCTTCTTCGATTCTTTACAATCAACTAACTGAATATTGAATTGCATAGACAGAATGGTCCATAAAATACACTTACCTTGGGTAATCTTTGCTGATACCATTTCAGTGATCTGGGAGGTGAGTTTCATGAGGAATTCCTCTGTACCTACTTCACCTAGGTAGGGCATTTTACCCTCTTAAGGGACACAAAAAGAGGAAAGAACAGCATAAATATAGCAGTATTTATTATTACAAATAATTAATGTTACTATAATAACAGACACAATGCTACTATAAACAATATACCAGTCTATAAGGTGGTATGTCTCACCTTTTCCTCTGCCAGCTTCCTCTTCTGGGGGACTAACTGTAATTCCAAGAACCCTGAGAAGAATAAATGATACAATTTCATATAAGCATGTATTTAAAAATGTACTGTACAAGCCTTTTTGATGTGCAATGACATTCTGATTATGAAATCTCAAAGAAAAACTTACTCTGAGGCTTTGGTCTCTTTTTTTGGTTGTGGTACTAGTTAAAAAGGGGTAGACACATACGTATGCAATTACAATCACACGCAGGAGACAAAGTAAGGCGTACAGAAGTTTGCACTCTACTAAGTGTCCACTAGGTTGTGAATAAACTCAAAAGTCAAAATAATGTCTATATAGAGTGTCTAGATGATTTTGCTTTTCTTACTGTCATCAACCTCAAGGTGGGCAGTGCAGATGGACTGTCCTGCTCTATTTGTGGCAATGCAGGTGTATGTGCCAGTGTATTCTGTGCCCACGTCCATCAAGATGAGGCTGTGCTGGCGCCCAGAGCTTGCTATTTTGTATCCCTTAGTATCAGGCTTGATCCACAGGACATCTTCCATTGATTCTTCCTTTAGCCAGGAGACCATAGGAGGAGGAGATCCTGAAAAAGTAACAGGCAGTATTGAGAATTTTTAACACAAGATTAAATATTTTGGAAGTCAACAGATTAAAGTCTGTGTTAAAGGATTTTAAAACAATCACATAGTAACTTGAACAAACCTTCTACTTTGACAGAAAGAGTGATGCTGGCTCCTTGTTTCACCTTTCTGTTGCTGAACCTTTCAATGAAGCGGGGTGGCACCAGAGGCACCTTGGGGTCTGTGAAAAGATAGTGTAAAAACAAAAGCACAGTCACATATGAGAAATTATTATATGTAGTACAGTGTCTTTGCCAAGTTTGTTGGATAAACGTGTTACCTCGTTTATCTTGTGGCATCATCTCCCCTGGATCTGTTGAAAAATACAGTTGTTACTGTATCTGTAGACATCTCAAAGTAATTAACATTTTTAATTATTGTGCTCTTTTTGTGAAGGCAAAAATCCAGGTGTTTGCATACATACTCAGAACTATCAGGCGGGCAGAGGAGTAAGCAGAACCAGCTACATTGCTGATGTAAGCAGAGTACTCTCCCATATCTTCTTTCTTCACCTCCAGGATCTCCACTCCATGAACATCTCTCTGTGCTAGCAACAGAATCCTTTTTGAAGGTCGCAGAGGGTGGCCATCTTTGAACCAGTATACTCTGGGTTTGGGGAAGCCTGAAAGACAATAGGTATTTCAGAAACAACAATCCTCAGTTAAAAGCAATTTTCCATGGGTCGACTTCATTTTTAGGAGTTACAATTAGCTGTCATTTGGCTGCCTCAAATAAATATACTTTTAATAATAGTTAATGAACTTAACCTTTACCCGTGATCTGTTCATGTATTAAGTTGTTTGTTTTGTGTGTTTTTGATGTTGTTGGTTTTTATAAATAAAAATGAAACTGTTTATTATAAAAAAACGCACCCTTTATTTTAAGCTGCATCTTAGCAATAGGTGAACCTGGACTGACATGAACATCATGAAGCTCATCCACGACTTGTGGTAGCTGATCATCTTCAGCCACCGACTCAAATGTCTCAGTTTCCCTACACGAGGGGAGAACAGCACACCTCAGGAATTCAGTACTTATTCATATTATGTAATGGATCTTTCAATATATTTTTCAACAACATTCAAAGTAAATTTACCTGGACATGTAGCCCTTGGCACTGACATAGGAAGATGTCTCAGTGGCGTCAGCAGCAGTGTCATAATCTGAGCTGCAAGACACTAAAGGAAAAGATGAATGTACAGCATTAAACAGTGTTCAGTGAAATGAGCAACAGTGTGTGTGTGTCGATATGTACATGTGATTGTGTAATTGTGCTAGTCTCGGGAAAACCAGTTTTAGTGTGTGTGCCCATGTAATGTGTGCATACTCACTGTCAACCCTGAGTTCAGCCTTAGTAGCTGCGATGCCGCTGCTGTTTTCAGCTGTGCAACGATAGACACCTATGTCAGTGGGCAGCACTGTGGTAATGATGAGTTGGTGGCAGCCCTCCTGGTCTTCATTGATCATGTAATGGTCATTCTCCTCCAGCAATTTTCCATCCTTATACCAGCGAATGGTTGGAGGGGGCTTGCCAATCACAACACAGTCAAAGCTGACTGGATAACCGTCTGGAACATCCTGACTTTGTAGCTCTGTCAAGAAAACTGGGGCAGCTGGGTAACGAGAGAAAATAGTCATAGAATCAAAAAGTTAAAAATGACAACATAAATAGATGGGTGACATGTCCTTATGTAAAACACTTTTATTTTACAGATAAGCATTCTTCAACAACTAAATGATGTGCATATATGTCTAATTGGTAAACTAATGAGCAAAATAATGCAAGTAGAACAACATCTGAATTGTTCAGACGTGTCGGTCTTCCCTGAAGAAGATTTTTGCAAAAATACTGATCATTTTTAAAGTTAACTATTGATGATTTAGAAAATGTATGGAAAAATGTATTGAATATAACAGCCACTTCCATGCGTTTCTTACCGGGGGATCCAGCCATAAAGGCAGGAGGCTGTCTATCTTGTGTGGGGGTCTGTGTACCATCTTGCGTGTAGCCCATCTTTCTAATTCGTAGCTCCACTTTGAGGGGCCCTGCGTCCAGGATTGTGGTCTCCACAGGAACCCCACTGATTGTAAACATCTCCTGGAACCTCTTTGAGGCAACCTCAGCCTCTGCCTTTGAGTCAAAGCGAATGTAGATGAAACTGTCGTCCTCCCGATAAGAGTGAGGATCTGGAGGACCAAGGTCTCCCTCATCTGCGCTGAGAAATGGTTCTTCCTCAACATCTGGTGGGAGGCGTGTGCGCAACAGGCGCCGGAGACGTCTGCTTGCCTGCCTTAGTGACTCATCCATCTCACTTCCTGAGGAGCTATCAGGCTCGCTGTCGGCACTGTAGCCCACGGTCAGTGGCCGTCGCCCAGATGATTCTCTTGCCGTTCCTACTGTGACCTTACCACTATGAGAAGTAACTCCAAACTTGTTGGTGACCTCACAAATGTAAACCCCAGTGTCCTTTGTGGTGATGGCAGGGATGACCAGTGAGCAATTACCGTCATTGTAGATATCAATATGGTGGTGCTTGCCATCGGTCAGTGGTTCTCCATCCTTTAACCACCGCACCTTTTCAGGTTTACCTTCTACAACACATTCTAGATGTATGGTGTCATTAGGTTCTTTGGTCTGGTCTTTAAAG
Source organism: Etheostoma cragini (assembly GCF_013103735.1). NCBI lineage: Eukaryota > Metazoa > Chordata > Actinopteri > Perciformes > Percidae > Etheostoma > Etheostoma cragini. The sequence goes on from NC_048418.1 coordinate 13,810,753, forward strand.
ACCTCTTTAAAGACAGGGCGCATGTCCCTGCGGGCTTTGAAGCCCTTGAAGGCAGCTTGAATCTTAATGGCAGCATCTCTGAGCTCAGGCTCATCCTCTTTACTGATCTCCATGATGTTACTCTCCCCTGTACACACCTGTTTTGCATCTGTCTGCTGAATTGTGGTTGTTTCCACTTTAGCCTGCTGCACTGTTTTCTGCTCTGTCGTCTGGAAATGTGCAAAGAACCTCTCAGTAGTCAGAGTTTCTGCCTCACTGGTTGCTGTAACAGTAGAAACGCTGCTCTTCTTGAGGTAGGAGACAAGCGTTGAACCCCCAGGAACTGACTCATCCTCAGAGCTGGTGTACAATTTAGACTCTGTCTGCTTCTTAGATGCAATGGCCTGCTCCTCTAGTGATTTTATCTCTACTTTCTCTGAGGCCTTCAGCTCTTTCTGTCCTGATTTTTTTTTACCACTTTTACCGTCTTCCTCAGGTTGTTCAGTAATGGAGTCCAAAGTGGGTTCTCGACTCATGCGCCGTTTCTTGGCCGATTCCTCCCATAGCTCGTGGACATCACCTTCTTCAGCAGCTTCTGGAGGCAGACTGGGTTGCCCCATCATCGTATTCTCAACCTGTTTTGCCTCTATACCTGTAACCAAAATAATGGTTTAAGTGTTAATATGTTATTATAAAAGTTAATGCCAGTCCCCACACAGCGCAAAACCTACTTTTGATACCGGAGCCTATTGATTAAAACTGTAGTTATTTCACGTTAGCATCCCAGACATTTCTGAAGGCTTCAAATTTAGATTGAGAAGGATACATGTGCAGAGGTGTATAAAAACAGTAGAACGTGTAGGATAAATACAAAAAAACCTACACACCAAACACACATTGTCTTACCTGGGCAAATCAGTGGCTGAATGGGTGCCTCTGTGTAACAATGAGAAAACAAACACATCATTAAGCAGTTTACTAAATGTAACATTTCTCTACCGTGCTATAATCACATCATCCGGTAAAACACTGTCAATTTGTAGTGCTGTCTATATATGACTACACAATAAAAGTTATTATTTTCGGTAAGTAATTGCACACTGGATCAAGTGGACTAGTTGTATTATTATCAATTCTGAAAGGGTTTTTATCTCATATCTCTTTTCCGTGTAAAAAACAAAAAAAAACTATAGTCAACTAAGCATTTATATTCAAAATGTCTTGGCGAACAAGCACACTCAACTACATTTTAATAAGAACACACACATCCACTCACCAAGCTGCACAGTCTGGGGCAACTCAACAGGTTCTCCAATTCCAGCTCTGTTGAGGGCTGCCACTCTAAACCTGTAGCCACTCCCTGGGATAAGATTTTCAACCACAAACTCTGTGTTGCACACAGGTTCAGAATGACATGGAAGATAGAGCACACTGTCTACCAGCCGCATCTCCACCCTGTAGCCCAGAATGGGACTCCCTCCATCATGTAGAGGAGTGAACCAAGAGAGGGTGACAGACTTGTCTGTCTTACTGAGGACCTCTGGGTCCTCGGGAGGATCAGGTACAGCTGTTGGGAAGGAAAGAAGCAGGTGTTACATGCATATATGAAAAATATCAGAACTACACAGATTACAATGTTTATCAGTTACACTCTGTTTTATAGTATCAAGACTAACACATAACTGGAATACCTGGTAGGTGGAATGATACACCTGTCTTGTGTACTGTATCTGTATGTTTTCTGTTGTTGCTGTTGTATTTTATGGACCATGAGTCTAATAATAAAGGCTATCTCATAAACGTATAATAACTAAGAAAACCAGGGTTATGTGTATATTCTTCAGAATTTTCTTCAAATTCAACTTTCAAAAAATTGCATCTTAAAAACACAGGCTTAAAAAAATAAAGATACAAAAAGTTAAAGATTAAAAATCATATTTAGAAAAGTCTACATAGCTTCTTCAAACACTTACTGATGATCGTGAGCTTGGCCAATGAGAGAGCATCTCTAGCAGCAAATGTAATTTCCTGCTGAGGCAAAAGAGGGGCCTGTCTCAGGACAAGGCGATAAGAACAGCCGTCAGCCCTCATAGCCCAGAGGTCACTGGACTTAATCTCCACTCCATTAGCATACCAGGCTACTTCTGCTGAAGGGACAGGCTCGGTGAGCTCAACACAAAACTCAACCTTCTCTCCCACTGCAGCCACCTTGTCCTCAAGGCCCTTCACAACATCCAGCTGCCAGCCTTTTAAGAAAAACAAAACAAAACAAAACGTTTTCACATTAGAATGCCTAATTCAGGCAAGATAATGCCACAACTTTAACTTTGGTGGGTGTTCATTAGCATGACTTACCTTTGACAGAGAGTTGGGCAGATGTGGAAGCTGTGCCAGCTTTGAGGGTAACTGTGCAACTGTCTTTCACTCGCAACTCTTTCAGCAGGAGCAGATGACGACGACCGCTCTCAAATGTCACAATCTCAGCATTAGGGGATTCCTTCACTGGTTTTCCATCAAGGAACCAGTGGCAATCTTTGCTCTCAGGACGAGAGAGGGCACACTCAAACAGCGCTTCTCCTCCATCAAAGGTTTCTACATTCTCCAAGCCCTGGACAATGTTAATCGGTTTGCCTGTAGAAGACAAGTGGAAAATAAAGAAAGACAAAACAATTAAAAAAAAGATTCTAAGAAGACGGCAATGTTTAGGAAATCAAATAATTTGGGATTTGTCAACAAAGGGCACAAACTATATGATAAGCGGTAATTGGTCATTTTATCTGGCTGAATACGGTAACTGTAAAATATTAGGTAGCAGAGGAGACTCCCTAGAGGTTGGTGATCTTTTCATGTGGAGGGAAGCTCACCTTCCACATAAAGTGAAGCGACCGCACAGGTCCCCTCTGTCTCACAGGAGTAAGTGCCCCTGTCCTCAGCGGACACACGACTAATGTACAAGCGAGCCACATTCCAGTCCTGCTCCACTACCACCCTTCGGCCATCAGGCTGCAATGGCTGCCCATTTTTCTTCCATTGAGCCTTGACTGGCCTAGAGAACTGGCAGATGAACTCAGCTGGTTGGTTTTCAAGCACCCGAAGGTCCTCCATCTTGCTCACCACTTCAACTGTGGGATCTGAGGTTGGAGTCAGCAGTCATAGGTTCAGGGTTTGGCCATTAGATATATAGATAAGTGCACGGCATGATGAATGACATACATATGGGCTTTATAACCCCCAAAATCATGTTGAAGTGATGTTCATGTGTGAATGATATTATTGTGTTTTTGTTTGTTTGTGTATTGGATTGTCCAATACAAATTGTATGTGCCATTGAAACATCATCTTGGAATATATAATGCCTGTGAACTCTAAAAAAATCATTAAGGAGTCAAAAAGCCCAAATGTCAAAATTCAAGATATTGGTCACAATAAAGAGCCAAGACGTGCTGGCAGTTGATGAGAGAGGAGGCGGTGATACGTGGATAGAAATGCCAAACTAGTGAGGTAGGTGTAAGGAGGTTAGAACTTTTAGTGATTTAAGGTTAGGGGCAGGGCTTGGTGGGATGGAATAGTGGGGGTAAATGGAAGGTATTCAACAGCAGCCGGCCTTCATGGATGGGTGGAGTAGCACTTTCCTAACATCACCAAAACCACTGGATGTAATCTAATCCACTGAATCCAATCACCTTACTTGTTTATTATTAATTATTTACATTACCAAGGGACATGTGAACTTAGGGCTGCACATCAAACCATACAATAATCACGATCATGCTTTTAGCTTCTACTATTAAACATGAACCGGGGCCACCCCACAGATGCATGGTCTGAAACAACAACTCAAAGGATCCCAATTCACAGACAGATGTTTCCAGCGTGCGGTGTTCAAGTAATCGTATCTTCCCAAACAGTCCTTTCACTGCATAGTTAAAAGAGACTAACGTTCAGCAGGGTTCAGTGCATCTCTATAATTCAGCTGACAATGTGGAAATGCTGAAGATCTGCTAGCAACAAACCTGGCACGATCATTCACAATCCATGAATACACGTCCAATAGGCACTGCTTGTTCTTTGTATATACTGTACCTTGATTGGGCGAAACTTTAAAAAAAAAGCCAATGATGCCAGCGAAATGAATATAAGTTTTGGATAGAAAGGTAGAAGGAATTCTGAATGAGTTGCTTTATTTGATTTTTTTTTTACATTGGTGCATAAACATTGAACAGGAAATTGCAAAACAGCAGGAAGACGTCAGTGAACAAGCAGCAGCTAGCCACCAGAACTGTTAGCTTTAAAAATAAAGATTGACCCACCTGTCAGGAAAACTACTGGTGGGGAATGATTAAGAAGTAACAAATGAAGCCATTGTGTAATCAGCGGAGCCAGGGGTGTTTAAATGCAAAGATTGAATGTGAAACAATCATTTTTGTCTGATTAGTTCTGCCTGGGTTCAACAACAGCCTTGAATCAGTTTGTAGGGACTACTTCATAGAGAAAACCCGAAACTTCCTCACAAGATAACAGTTGATAGCTGAGTGAGTGTTTCTGTAACCTGCTACACATGCTAATGCCCATTAACTGTAGCTGGACAATCTAACTACATTTAGGTGTTTAGCCAGCCATCCATCCATCCATCCATCATCACATTCACGTGTACATGCAGATTATAATAGCTAATTAACCTAACCTGCATTTCTTTGGACTATGGGAAGAAACCCACACAGGCACAAGGACAACATGCAAACTTCACACAGAAAGGCCGACATGTCCAATTGTCCCATCATATTCATGTTTTTAAGAAGACATACTTATTGCATGCCACACCTTATTTTGATGATAATTTTTGTCCTTTAAAATTGGTTGAAAATCTTGATTATCATTGATTTATTATTTCAGCCGCCCAACGTATAGCCCATCGGAAGGACTGTTTGCATTAAAACAGACTGATGTTTTTTTCACCGACTCATCCGACTAATTTCACATGTTTGGGTTTAGGTGTTACTTTGTACTATAAAAGGTTGCTGTGGTGCTACACCCAGTTGCATGTTTTGGTTGTATCAAAGCATACAGCATGGAACTATGTATCTACCGCATTATTATTATTTTATTATTATTATAATTATTGAAATGACAAACAATGCTGCTCATGCATGATGAAGCACTGACTATACACCATTAATCTATGAAACTCAAACCTTTAATGGAACTCTGCAGAAAACATAATTCGTAGTATGTTTACTTACACAATTCAAGAAGAATTGCACCACATTTTATCTGGTTAATGCCAATCAAATAGAAAAGAAGATTTGGTACATTTTAATCTCTTGTGCATACTATTTCATTCAAAGTGGTGATAAATGTTGCCATTATTTCAATTGTACATTGTAGTGACACACCACAATCTTTGATTTAAAATAACAGTATGTTTTTGTTACTGCCAAAACATACTGTGTTGGCAGTATTTGAAATGTAAAATGTAAATTCTGCAGGGTCAATAACAAGATACTGCTTATCTCAGTCTATAGTGATTATATTTATATAATACCTTTGACTAAGAGCTTGGCTGTTGATGTTATACTGCCAGCTTTGAACGTAACAATGCCAGAATCATCTGTGGCCAGGTTCTTTAAGGTGAGTGTGTGGATGTGGCCGTGGCTCAGCCCATATTCACTAAAGGGGCTGTTCTCCAGCAAGGTGCCATCCAGCCACCACTGCACCTTGCCAGGTGCCCTACCAGACAGTTGGCAAGAGAAGGTTGCCCATTCCCCAACAAAGACGTCGATGGTCTTAAGACCACAGACAATGAAGACTTCTTTCACTGTTGAGTGAAAAAATACACACATACATACACTGAGCCTCTATCTTCCTCATTATCAGCATTATATCATCAACAATTGACACCATGCAACACACCTACTATTATAAGAATACAGAAAGAATGAAACAAATACGCTTTAAGTACACCCGAGGACAGACAAAAGAGTATTGAAATAGGCTACCTTGCACTGCCAAAGAAGCTGTGGTCAGTTGGTCTCCTGCATCACAGGTATAGTAGCCACTGTCCTCAGGCTCCAGGTTCCGAATACAGAGCTCTCGAATGCACCCCTCCTGCCTCATCTCACACTTCTTACTGGGCTGGAGGACAACGCCTCCTTTCCTCCACTCGACACAAACACCTGTCTTAGAAAGCTCGCAGCATAGGGTAACATCATCCCCCTCTACGGTGTCCAGGTTCTTGAGCTCTTTGCGGAAAAACACTGGGGCACCTGGTAAGAATTTAAAATGGAAAAGTTTGTCATCAGATGTTGAAGTGAAAAGTTTGGCATCAGCTAGTTGAGATGACAAGACAAACATCTCAGGGACTGGAGACAAAAGTTTAGCTGATGCACAGTGATGCCTGGCAGGGTGTGGTTGAGGGATTGGAAGTCCAAGAATATTTGAGCTGTTTGTTTCAATCTATCTCCGTCCACATTTTTGAATCTGATCAACAGGAGAGACTTTTTTTAATTTTTTTTTTTTTTTTTTTTTTTCAAAGGTGCCATCCTTCTTTACCTTTCACAGTCAAGGTGACGTCACACTGTGCATCTCCTGTGTCACAGGTGTATGCTCCTGAGTCCTCAGGCACCAGGTTGTGGATACGAAGCTGGTGGAATGCTCCGTTGTTCTTCAGTTCATACTTAAGACCCGCTTGGATGGCCGCTTTGTTTTTGAACCAGGTGACTGTGGCTTTGGCATCAGAGATGGTGCAGGCCAGAGTGACAGTTTCACCCTCTACTGCCACAGTGTTGTGTGGCTTCTCAAGTATTAACACTGTGAATATGGGAAACCCAAAATATATATTAACTATATTTAATAATGGTGGAATTTATATGCAGTTTTTTCTTTTCCCAGTCCTTACAACCCTGGCATTAATAATTTCAAAGCTATGAAATGAATAAATAAATGGGTGCATGCAGGGACTGTTATATGCTGCCACAAATTTTACAGAATAGTGAATATACACCTGACAGTTTGATCAGAAATATAAAGCAACTTTAGGTTTGTTAAAAAAGCAAACAAACTAACCTATAAAACCATAACTTTCAATAAATCACTTTTTAAAAGCAAATCATCTGCAAGAATTACTTAACATTTTCAGTAGTTTATGGTTAAGTAACAATATCTGTGTTAGCATTTCCTTTTTTTAGCCAACACTAAAGGCAAAGAATGGAAAACACGTCTAAATAAGGGTGCCAGCTTGTTTCCATTTGCCAAGACAAAGCTGTTTGATGGTGGATAGAGATGAACGTGAGCAGTACAACTCTAGTGGCCGTGTCATCTCCTTTACCTTTGGGTTTTTCCTCCACCAGAAGACAAGCCACACTCTTCTCTTCTCCCACCACAAAGGCAACATCCCCTGATTCATCTGTGGTCACCATCTTCAGGGTCAAACGGTGCACTCTGCCCTGGCTGCTCATTTGATTTAGATCATTATTCTGGAGGAGGTTGTCTCCAAGCCACCATTCCCCATTTGTCACGCCTGAATGTGACAACTCAACCTCAAAGACAGCATCCTGCCCAGTGGTCACAGTGATATCGCAGAGTTCTCGGATGAAGCGCACATGCTCTGAGGGTTAATGGGATGATGGGAGGTTAGTAATCATATCTCTTGAGCTTCCGGAAGGCATCAAGAAAGTGTATCCATGGCCAAGAATCTAATATTACTTGCTACCTGGCTACCTCATGCCACATGTTTGACCTCAGGAACATGGATGTAGTACTCTGACATGTACCGTTCTAATAGCATCTAATAACCAAACAAACCTTCATTAAAATCAATCCACTATATCTGCAATATAACTGACAAATAGTTATAAAGTAAGCAGTAAAAAAACAAATGTGTAGCTAACATCGGATAATTAAGCAAAACTCCTAAATGCCAACTAAGTTATCACAGTTATCAGTCAAAGACTGTGAAATCCAAGAGAAATAGATGTTGAGTAGAAAATCTGCTTCACTTGTTAATGGGATGGATGACTTCAGGAAGACAACAGAAGACAAGAGGAAACAAGAGAAATAGATGAGATGAAGCAGTGTACTGTTACCTTTCACAGTCAGGGTAGCTGTACTTTTCTTGTCCCCTGTGTCACAGGTATATTCTCCACTATCCTTCACATCCAGATTGTGAACAACCAGGATGTGAGTGACATCTCTCTTCTCCATACTGTACTTCCCCCCATGGGTGAGCACAGTTGAGCCCTTCAGCCAGGTCACCTTGCAGTCAGGACTGGATGTCTCGCAGGACAGGGTGGCCTTGTCTCCTTCAGTGGCTTCTTGACTTTCCAGCTCCTTTTTGAATAGGACAGGGGCGGCTGCCAGAAAGACCATTATTAATTTAGGATTTTTTATTTCAAAAGCGTTGTGGATAAATACAGCAACCACAAAACACACTTTTCTCTTAAGCAACATTATTTATACTCACAATTCTACCAATTTCATACCAACTAGAAACTTGAAACATAGACCAAAAACAACTGCAAGGTCACTGGTTTATATATGCTCCATTTTAAAGTTTGGGGTAAAACACTGAAATACTGAATCAGAAAAAAATCAGCAATCAAATTTGTCAACTCATATGTGCGTAGACAAATTATTTACAATGCAAATCATCTGTGAGAAAATACAATGGAATATGGGGAATCATTAAATGGTCATGTACACACATTTTTGTGTTTGTGATATATAAATCAACTCAGAGGAAGAGTGCTAAGATAAAATAAAAATGTACTATGCAAAATCCAAACAATAAAAATAATTTTGCTTATTTTTCTTTTTAATGTAGGGAGAACAATAAAGAAGTGACAGGCAATGAGGGGAGAGAGATGGGGGTTGACATGCATCAAAACATTCCCAGCAGGACACAAACACCTAGTCCTCCAGGGAGTCACAACAATACAAAATTTAAATTATTGAATAACATAGCATGTTGTCAATCACTGAGTGAATTTTTATGTTGTGCATCAAGTTATTTGAATAAAGTGTAAAGTCAAAAAAAAGTGCAGAAAACTTGCTGAAAGCAAGAATTTCAAGGAAACATATCGATCACTATGACCAATGTGGAATTTGGATACTACATTTAAAGGTAAATGGGAAATGTTAGTTCAAGTTCAATGGGATGAGGAACATGAACATGCATAAACTGTAGAAATATGACGGAACATAATGTAAAGTGCAGATTTACTACAAATATATAAGTGAGATAGATTAAGGGATAACGAGTCAGTATAAAGTGAAAATAGAGCATCAGGAAATAACAAGCATCAATGTTTTGGCATGCTTTCTGAAAAGATAGAAGGAAGGTGTCTCACAAGGAAGATGATACAGACAAACAAATGTTATGGAAGTATTCTCCCTCCCGAGAAATACAAAGCATTGTTCTCTTACCTCTGACTGTCAGAGAAGCAGTGGAAGTGTGGTTACCCACTGTGAAAGTGACTGTTCCTGAGTCAGCTCTAGTGACGCCTCTGAGTGTGAGGCTGTGTACCTGGCCCTCAGACTTGATCAGGTTCATTTCATTGTTCTGTAGTGGGACATCCTGGAGTTTCCACTGGGCTAGAGGTGCCTTCTCATGAGAAACGCGGCATTCAAAGTGGACATCTTCACCCTCGTATACAACGCAGCTCTCCAAGAATTTCAGTATTTTAACCTCGACCTCTGTTTGACAACGCATTTCAGCAGAACATTTACATGTTGTTTGAAGATCTTGACAAAGATATAGTTCAAGTTGTGTAGACTGTGCACAAAGTGTGATTAAATATATAAAGATTTCTCCTGAGCTATCATTTTGAGTAGCAAGTGAAGAAAAACAGTGAAGGGTGTGTTAATGTTTGGGAAGATAGACCACAGACAGGCAAATGAGATGAGAAGAGATGAGTGATCAAGCTCAACAGAAAAGTATTTGTGTGAATAACTACAAGTGCTTTGATAAAAAGTGAAGAACATCTAAGTCGAGGTGACAGCAAACACAATCTCCAGATGAAAGGTTGATGAACTTAATGCTCAATTGTTGGAGTGATGTAGGACACGTAAAAGAAGTTACTACAGAGGGTGCACGAAGACAGCTCCTACCTTGCACAGTGAGGACGGCAGAAGTCCTCTGGTTGCCTGTATCACAGGAGTATTCTCCTGAGTCAGCGCCCTGCAGTTTATAGATGACAAGCTCAACTACAGTTGCTTCCTGTTTCAGGTGATACTTGCTGCTGGAAGCCAGCACCCTGTCACCACACCTCCAGACAACATTTGCCCCTGGCTTTGTGGTCTCACAGCGAAGACTAGCGCTCTCCCCTTCCTGTCTCTTAAGGTTCTGCAGCTGGGTTTTGAAAAGGACAGGCTGGGCTGCAGGGGAGGAGATGGAGGAAATCAACGAACATTAATTAAGATTAGAGAATACGATCTTATTTTTATACAACTCTAATCAATGCTCAATATTGACAATGATAAGTAGTCTTTTAGACAATTAAGACAGGTTTTAGCAAGCATACCCTTCACAGCTAGTTGTGCAATGCTTTGACAGACACCAGTGTCACATGTGTAACTCCCAGCATCTTCTGGGTCTACATCATGAATTACTAGTGAAGCCAGATGTCCCATTTGTCTAATTTCATACTTTGCACAAGGACAAAGACCAAGTTCTCCTTTCCTCCACTCCAAAGAAACACCAGGTTTAGAAAGCTCACAGTGCATGGTTACACTCTCTGTCTCATCAGCCATTTGGCTTTCAAGCTCTTTTGTGAAAATAACTGGGGCAGCTGATGAATGAAAGGAAATAACCAGATCGTAATCAACCATACACGTTCAAGAATGAGTGAGATTGGAAAGAATGGTTTTAGATTGAAATGAAAGACTCAAAAGAAGAAGAAGACAGCATGAGACGATGACGTGGTCTGAATCCTACCATTTACTACAAGAGAGGCAAAGCTTATTGTGTCCTCTAAACAGCATGAGTAGCTTCCTGTGTCTTCAGGTCTCAAAGCGAAGATCTGTAGCTCATAATTGAATCCTGTTTGTTTGATATGGTACTTTTCTCCACAAGTCAAGACTTCAGTTTCCTTCTTCCACTCGACAGGGAGTCCAGGTTTAGAAAGCTCACATTTTAGAGTGACACAAGCTCCCTCCTCAGCCTCCTGGCTCTCCAGGTCTTGAATGACCATGACTGGAAGAACTGGGAATTGAATGAATTAGACAAGATGTTGATGTGTGTAACTCGCATGCTTTCAAACTAGATACCAGATAAAGATTACAGCATAAAAAGGATGCTCATTTTTTAATTTACTCAACTGCAGGGTAAAAGTAAAAACTAAAATAGAAAATAAAACAAGCAAAATGTATGGCTGCTTTATTATATACTCACATATAGACACACAGCAACACTGATGCAAAAGGCAAATGATCCCTACTCCCATTCAAAACAAGCATTTATCATGTCTGTCAAACAGAGCTCTTAAATATTTCTATCTGGAGACAACAATAATCCAGAATACAGCAAATCTGGAATTCCAACAACAAGCCAGACTGAATACACTGCACACAAGAATCCGCATAGGAAACATAAGAAATCTTGCTCTTTCCCTTTAATATCCAGCTTTTTAGGATCTGGCTTAAGGGTGACTGCAGAAACAGCAAGTTTTTCAATCTCTGCAGATCTATATCATTTAATTAGACCTCAAATACAAAGCACAAATGCGAGAATAAAAGTGAAGTTTACGATGAATGAAGCAAAAATGATGTTACCTAGCTGATAAAAAAAAACACCAACAATAATTAAATCAACAGTGAGGATTGATTCATGGACTCCAATTAAATGCAATTGTCAAAAAGGCAATTCCCAACTCATCAGACATCAAGAACAAATGTGCCAGACTATTGACAAAACCCTCAAGATAAGAGGACGTTATGTCACAGCATAACAACCTGAATGTGTAGTTAATGTTATCAAAGCATGTTTTCAGGCAAAACCTCCAGCAAACAAGAAATTGCCTAAAAAACTCAGTGCAAACTGATGACTGTTGGTCGAGTTTCTTACACCACAACCACATACCTTCAACTTGGGATTCCGGCTTCTCAGGTTCAACTTTGAAGGTCACTACTGTGGTTGACATATCTGCTGTAACTGTAGTTATTTGTAGACATATGATGTAGATTTTAGTTCAACTTACACAACATGGAAAATCTTCAGCAACAGATTGAACAAGACAACAAACCAAAAGCAATGTGCCACACACAAAACAATCTTCCCTTCATTTCCATTTTTCTGAACTGAAAGTGCTGAAGGCTCTTCATTTGATTTTTCAGATCACACGTATTTCAATGCAATGTTCAACAAGAAATGCAGTACCTGAAAAATCGTACAGACAGTGCTATGACCAAGAGCGTGCTATGACCAAGAGTGTGTCCAACAAAGAAAATAGTAGCACAGTAGAAAATGGCAACCAACGTTATCACATGGATGAGTACATTTCTGGTTTAAGTAGTGTTGTATATAGTTAGGTTATGTAAGAAATTAGGTTCATACCTTCCACCACTTCTTTGGAATCCTTAGATAGTAATGTCACAGCTACTGGAGCATCTGGCGACTTCAGTGCTGTGATAAAACATTTAAGCTTGATTATACCTAAAACATGGTACCTACAGAGCCAGCGGCCACACATCTCATGTTTAGAGTCTCTTCACCCAGTGAGTATAATTGCAAAGTACAGATGCTATATTTCAGCAACATCTTGCATAATTATCCAATGCACTTTCTTCTCTTACACTTGTGAAGTGTAACTGTATCACATCATCAGTATTTCTAATCACTGAGTTAAAAAAACGTTTATGACCCACTCAGCAGCACACCAATATATAGACTGAAGCCTAAGCACATGGCAATGCGTCCAGCACATTACACAGTACGTCTTGCAAACTGACAAGTCTTCAGTAACATGGCCACTGTTGACATTTATCTACTGATTAATGATAATAACTGCTTACAAATCTGTTACTTGCTAGTCTTTCAATAATGTCACTTCAACAAAACACCACAAGAAGAACAAACAGGAATTACAGGGAACTGCTGTGTAAAAACAGTTGAAAAACATCAAATAAAAGCATTGGCCAAGCATTAATTCAGCATCCAATATAATATCATAGTAGCTCTCCCTTTATTCATATTCTGAAAATTCTGTTAACCTAACCCTAAAAAACCATTTCACTTTAAATTATTTTTGTCCATTATCCAACCCTTACAGCAGCTTAATCAAGCTACAGCCAAACATATTCCATGCTTGGCAAAGAAAGCAAGGAACATCAGTAGAGACAGAACACCTCTACTCAACAAGGCAAAGACTAAGTCGGATGTGACAGGAGACGAAGAAGTCAATGAAGAGCTCACGTCTTTGCATACCTGCTATTGGCTCTTTGGTCCCCTGCCTCTGTGTACTGTCTTTTGCAGCTACTCCAGCAGCAGTGTTTTCAACTGAAATAAAACACAACATTAACCTAAAAATCTTAGAATTATGAGTAAAACAATATTCAATCAGGGACAGTGAAGCAAACATTAACACAAATGACAAAGTACACCCAATCTACTGTTGCTTGTTTACAACTTGATACTGAATACAGTAAAATCTTTTGATGTTAGATTAAATATGCTGATGTGAGAACGGAAAGCAATACAAAACAATAAAGGTACAAGAAAAAACAACTCAACAACTCAACCTCTCGCACTTTCAATAATCTAACACACAGCAACAACACAACACAGTACTGCCAACGTTCCATTAACATAAAGCATCCAAATGTAAACATTTAACACTGAACTGGAGTAAACAAAGCATTAAAACAACTGGACAAAATTCAGTATTTGCCACACAATAGAACTGGCAGAACAGCAACACACACAAGGGCTAACAATAAAACAAAATCCAAACTGATCTGCCTACTCTCTTTATACTTTCCTTTATTTCTTTTAAAGTGTGTTTTTCCACAAGCCTGAAGTTACATCATTCCAACCACGCTTACAGTACGACAGATGTCACAGTATTGGCCAAAAGCCATGCAAACATGTGTCTCATTACCTTCAGCTCCCACTTCAAGTTCTCGTGAATCTCTCTGAATCTCTTGTACAAGAAGCTGCTGTTGAGGAGTCTGTCCAGTACTTGGCACTTTCATAGCTATTAAATTGAACACAACATTCGGCCCACAATTTGAATTTGCCTTCAGACAGCACTATCTCCATACCAATAACTCAGACAAAGTAACAAAGTAACCCAGAGACCACAGAAATTCACAGATGCTAAAATTGATTTGTTCTTTTTTTCCTCTTCACAATAGTAGCATGCGCCTCTAAAATGATGCAGATCATGAAATTGAACTGATGGATAAAAAAGCCACATTTACCAGCGGGCAGATGAAATAGCGCAGGTTAGTTCAGAAATATAAAGGTTAAGTAAAACCATATTTAGCCTTAAAGTAATTCATTGAAACAACAAGATACAATGTAAATAAATTCACTACCCAACAAGTTTTTTGTCTGATAATACTAATCAGCAGGCAATATGACAAAAGAATTATGCATTTCACTGATTGATTACAAATGCACATGGGCAAAATAACCAAGCAAAGCCAAGAATCTTCAGAAAATTACCTTCTACAGTGTCATATATCTCTTTCCTCTTGTGCTTGTCTTTATCAGCTATGAACAGAACTTCAGGCCTCTTGGCTGAAATACAAGTGAAGTAAGAACATAACAATGCTGCATGAAGTATAATGACAGCAACCAGTGACAATGCCAGACCTACAGTATTTAATTTGGACAGCTGAGCACAGCTTTTATAACTGCCAAAATTAAAGACCTTCAGACTTTTCCCAAACCACGCAAATATAATGTAAAAGGACAATGAATCATGCCTCACACAAGTTAACTATGCACATGTAAACTCCAGCTAACAACAGGTATCATTCTCTCAAACTATAAACGTGCTACAAGCACAATTAGCACAAATACAAGGGTCCTTATTTCTTCTTCCTGTTTTCAAATTAGCTGGTTATGCCACATTCACTGCCATAAAACACTGAAGAAAAAAAGCCACATATAAAGGCAAAACATAATCCTACTAAGACATAAGGAATATCTGACAAAGCACAGGCACACAAAACTGCGACCTAAACAATCTCGTAAACTAGACAATAACGCGGGAAATAATATATTTTTTACAACCTACTGTACATAGGCAAAAAGGTACAGGCCCAATTAAAGGTCAGGCTGCACATTACAACACACAGACCATTTTCAAGATTGCCAGAGCATTTAAAGTGAACGTCAAGCCAGCACAACGCCATCTTCCTTCCATACCTTCCATTGTTTCTTTGGTTTCCTGCCTCTTAGATTCCAGTTTAGTAGCTGAAGGAGGAGCTGACAGCTTTACAGCTAAGAGGAAACAATTTGAATACAGAATGCTTTAAAATACTTGATCATCTGATTTTGAGTACTTTACCATCATAATTAAAAACTAACTATCACCTGAAAAAATGGTTCACAACTAAAACAATTTCAGGAATCAGCAAGCACTTTAAAACACATTTGATAACTACAATACAACATTAACATATATGTTGGCTTAAATAGACACAGTTTATGGACCAGTATACACACATGGTCAACAGTACTACCAATAAAAACAAAAACAGAAGACACAAAACAACAAGCACAGTCTGCTAACAGACTGCAATGTAAAAAAAGGGGAATCTGCTTTGGTATTGTAGTCAGTTTGGGCTGCATCATTCTTTAGTTTGTTTTGTTATCTCAAATGCACAGTAAGAAAAAGAGTGGAAGAAGTGATAAAAAATCTTTCAAAGACAATGGTCAAAATTCCAACTGATCTCAGCACAGAACACACAAATCTCTCCATTACATTGTATGATCCACCACATACAATAGGAAGGGAACATCTGATGAATC
The DNA here is from genome assembly GCF_013103735.1 of Etheostoma cragini. Classification (NCBI taxonomy): domain Eukaryota; kingdom Metazoa; phylum Chordata; class Actinopteri; order Perciformes; family Percidae; genus Etheostoma; species Etheostoma cragini. Next base: position 13,826,705 of record NC_048418.1, read on the forward strand.
TGATGTAAGACATCCACACAGAATGCTGATAAATTGTATGCCAGCTAACAGAAACGAGAAAAAAAGAGACTGCAACAAAAATTTCTTAGGAAAAGCAAGTGCTTAAAAACAAGACAAAATCAAAGTGTAACACAAATAATCCTCCTATCAATTCAACATCAATGTTTAGTAAGTAGTCTTTAAATCTGAACAATACATTTCTTGCAGTGACAAAAACTAAAAAATTCAAAACCACAAAATATGTTTTTCTAATTTACAAAGACACATATTCATGCACTGTAGAAGTTTGCTTCACAAATCATCCTACCCTTAATGGAAAGGCTGGCTGTGGTCTTCTGATCTCCACATACACAGCTGTAGTCTCCACTGTCTTCTGGCACCGTTTTGTTGATCAGGAGTTCATTCACAAAGGCGTTCTGCTTCATCTGGTACTTTTCTCCAGACTTCAGGACCTGTGTTCCCTTCTTCCATTCAACAGGGACTCCAGGCTTAGAAAGCTCACAATGCAGAGTAACAATTGCTCCCTCTTCAACCTCCTGGCTCTCCAGCTTCTGTTTGAACGTCACTGGTTGGGCTGAGCATTTATTAGCTGGTTAGCAGTCAGTGGCATGCCATAACATACAATATAAAAAGTCAATTAGAACAAACACAAACCATAGAAAAACTCTTTAAAAATCCTCATCCTACCCTTAATGGAAAGGCTGGCTGTGGTCTTCTGATCTCCACATACACAGCTATAGTCTCCACTGTCTTCTGGCACCACTTTGTTGATCAGGAGTTCATTTACAGAGGCGTTCTGCTTCATCTGGTACTTTTCTCCATACTTCAGGACCTGTGTTCCCTTCTTCCACTCTACAGCAACTCCAGGTTTAGAGAGCTCACAATGCAGAGTAACACTTGCTCCCTCCTCAACCTCCTGGCTCTCCAGCTTCTGTATGTAGGTCGGCGGTAATGCTGTACAATCAAGTTTTCAATACTAGTCAAAATTAGGTGAAATGAATAGTTTAACAAATATGTTAACAAAACATGCCAGAGGCAACAGAAGTGGACCTTGGTTTGGGAAATACAACATTTACACTTGTTTTATGTTAATATAAAACGTTGCCGAAAAAGACATCATGAATCCATACCATTGACTTTCACAGTTGCAGATGTCTTCTGGTCCACGCACATGCAAGAATACTCTCCACTATCTTCAACCTCCAAATTCTTAATCTGAAGCTCACAAGATGTTTCCTGTAGGTTCATCTCATACTTCTCTCCAGCTTTGAGAATTTCAGAGCCTTTCTTCCACTGAACGCAGTCTACAGGTTTTGATAACTTACAGCAAAGTGTCACAGTCTCCCCTTGCTTTTTCTCCTGGTTCTTGAGCTTCTCTTTAAAACTGGCAGGCAGGGCTAAAATAAAATGAACAATGACTTGATAATATAAATCAGGGTGTTGCAGTTTGTTAGGTTGTGATGGAGGATGGAAAAAAGATTAGAGATGGAGATGATTTGTTGTGCTCCAGTTGTCGAAAATTAGTCTTTGGAACCAAAACATTAATCCAACAGTTGGGTTGATGTACCTTTTGATGAAGTTTCATCTACAACAGTGCACTTTATCTCAACACAAAAACAAACTCCCTAATTACAATACAACACAATGTCAATTATTTTTGAGATGCCAAACAAAGGAAGCCTTGCAATGTGCAGTTCTTGCATAAGTCTACAATGCATTTAGAACAGTTCACTTTAAATTATTTGCACATGCTGGGGGATGTTGTTCACAATTTGTGGATGTGTCTAATACAAAACCCTAAACAAAGAGAATGTTACAAGGCTGAACAAGAGAGCAAAGCAGATCTTTATACTCACAATGCAAAAAACTCAACAAACTAATTTCTATTAGGAAAATACAGACAATTTAGTAACAGTTTAACCTAATCTATGGCACTTTTGACAAATCTAAACTGTGGGTAGATGATGCAAGCACGTTTAGCAATCACACTGATGCATACCGTCCCCGTGTCCAACCGAACAGATTAGCGCAACAAACCAGACTTTGGGGTCAAACGTCCCTGAGCATGGTTTAACTGGGCCAAGTATGAAAACGCCCTAAGACAGTGGAAACCCACCTATGATCTAAGCTCCACTGCATATGAGGCAGATCAGTTGGAAAAACACAAATGCAAACAAATGTAGCAGATTCCCCTTCAAAACAATAAGCATCCTGTGTTTTTTTTCTAGAACCACCAACTGGTCTGTTAAGCAAAACCTAACCAAACCGAGAAAAGTCAATTTGGCATTAATTTAATTGATTTAAAAAACTCACAATTGTCAAGAAAAAAAAACTATTCAAACTGAATTCATAAAAGTGATCAGCTCTGCAAGACAGAAATTGAACCCAAATTTGTAAAATGATATACTTGAGGTCTTACCATTGACTGTCACCTTTGCCATGCTCTTGGCAGTGCCCACGTCACACGTGTAGATATCAGTGTCTTTCTCCTCCAGGTCTTTGATGGTGAGGGTTAGGACCCCCTTCTTCTGGGACATCTCATATCGACCTCCAGCCTTGAGCTCTGTGTGACCTTTAAGCCATATCACAGTGGATGGGGTTTGTGCAGTCTCACATAGCAAGGCCACAGAGCTCCTCTCCTCAGCTTGGCTGTCAATAAGTGCTTTAGTAAATTGATGGATTGGCTCTGTAAAATAATTAAAGAAAAGAAAGTATGAAATTGTTTATTCAATCTAAGGATTCAAAAAATGAGATTATCTCGGAACCCTCTACATTTAATAAATACATGAATAGCTCTTTCAGAAGGTAAATTATGGAATTTTCTTACCCCTAATTTCCAGCTTGGCTTTAGTGGTTGCACCTCCAACAACTTCACAACTGTACTCTCCGGAGTCTTGAGCAGAGACATTATGGATGGTCAGCTTCATGACTTTGTCCTCTTGGCTAATGTCATACTTGTGGCTCTTTTTGATGGCTCTGCCTTCCTTGGCCCACCTTACAGTGGAACTAGCCTGTGTTACCTCACAGGTAAATACAGCATCTTCATCTTGAACAGCACTAACATTCTGTAGTCCTTTAGACACAGATGAAGCTTTGCCTGTAACAAGGGATGATAACACGTTCATTTTAGTACCTTCATATTTTTGTAACTCTGTCTAGGCCTATTAAATACGTAGCTTACCTTCAACTGTTAATGTTGTTTTGGAGCTCAGATCCTTAATATTAAAGACCACTTCTCCAGCATCAGCAGGGGTGACATCACTAATGGTTAGCATGTACCTGCGTCCTTTACTGGTGGCTTTGAAGCGGCTTTTATTTGAGATAGTTTGGCCATTAAGAGTCCAGGAACACTCATCGGTGCTCTCCCGAGATAAGATGCACTCAAAGCTACAAGTCTCTCCCTCATTCACCTCAGCTGGCTTCAGCCACTTGGTAATTCCAATGCCTAACTCTAAATTTGGGACAGAGAGCATAAGTTGGTGAAGATGCAAAACAATACCATAAGTATTATTGCTAACACTGTAAAACTCAACTCAAATAACAGTACCAACCTCTCACAGTGACCTTTGCTTTAGAAACCTCAGTTCCAAGATCACAACTATACTCTCCAGCATCTTCTTTGGTGATGTCCTTGATGATCAGTCCCAAAGACTTGCCTGTGTGAAGGAGCTCATACTTTGATCCAGCCTTCAAGACTTTACCTTCTTTTCTCCATATTGGAGAAACCCTGGGCTTTGACGCCTCGCATGCCAGAGTTATCATGCCTTTCTCCTCTCCAATGACATCATCTAAAGACTTGAGGAACACAGCACGCTTCTCTGAAGGAGAATAGGGGGGGGGGCACGAGAGAAATTATGTTCTGCCTGAATGAGAGTACATACACGCATGAAGCTGGGATTTCCTGCCTCAACCTGATATTCATAGAGTAATTTATATTGTGTGAGCTTGTAAACGTAGTGCATGGCAGTTCTTACCTTTAACTTTAAGTGTCACAGCTTCTTTCACCTTGCGGACTTGAAAGGTGATGGTCCCCCCATCCTGAGGTGCCAAGTTCCTCAGTGTGAGCTTGTGAACCTTCTCTTCATGAGTAATGGTGTTGACTTCATTGGTGAAGAGCACCTTGTCATTTAGAAACCACTGTGCCTCTTCATCTGCATAGTTAATCTCGCATGAGAACACTGCATCGCTGTCTTCATCAACCTCTGTGTCAGCCAAGTGCTTGGTGATTTTAATGTCACGCACTGGACAGAAGAAACACAAGTTTTAGGTTAAAGACCAATGTAATCTACAACCTAAAATAGCTGCTTTATTTGATGGTCTGAATAAAAAAATGCATAATTGCTGCATTTTGTTTGGTATTTAAAGGTCCATACTGCACCTTCAACGGTAAGTGTCCCTTTGGTCTCAGCAGGTCCAGACTGACAGCGGTACACTCCACTGTCTTCCTCAGTCAACTTTTGAATGGTAAGTTGAGCCCTTGTAGCATCTTGCTTAATGTTATACTTGTCTGACGCTGCTAGAGGTACCGACCCTTTCAACCACTTGACCTCTTTGGGTGAGGCAGAGAATTTGCAGGTAAGTATGGCAGAGCTTTTCTCCTTTGCCTTCACATCTTTGATGGGCTCTGCAATCTCAAGTGGACGCTCTAAATGTATAAATATAAAACAGTATATGATTAGACTCAACTGAATTATGCTGGATATATTTACCAACAACAGTATCACAGTGCAGTACATTTACCTTTGACTGTGAGCTGGGCTAAAGATTTGCTCTTCCCAGCTGTAAACTGCACAGGTCCGGTCATTGGTGCCTTGGTCTTTTTAAAAGTGAGACGGTGAAGAGTGCCCTCTTTTTCCATTTCAATATCAGCACTTTCCTGCACTGCAACTCCATTTAGAGTCCATATAGGAGGTTTCACCAGTTCCATACTGATTTCAACTTCAAAAACAGCTGCAAAGGGTTCTGTCACTTCTACTGAACTAAGCTCCCGGACAATGCTGATGGACTGCTCTAAAGGGGTCATTAAGAGAATGGTTTAGTAAGAAGTCAATCATATGATTTCATAAAAAATGAAAAAATTGTATATGTAATATAATATAATATTTTTTTAAGATCCAAATCAAATTGCACATCCCATACAGCTGCAGTTGTGGCAAAGCAGAACTCATGTAATGAGGACTCCTCTTTACAGCAGTACTGCAGGATCTCTGTATAAAATGGGCTAGTATTTTAAAATAACTTCAAACTAGTTTGGTTAGTCTTCTGTGAAAAAGGCCTATTATTTGTCAAATAGGCCATTTACTTTAATGACCTTGTTATTGACTATGTTTCCCACCAAACTTCAACCTTAGCAGAGGTCTACTCAACTGAAGGACTGAAAACACCTGTGTGGGTTACTTCACCTGCAGTAGTAACACATTCTTTTTACACACGTAATTTAAAATACAAATTACTATGTTAATTCATTTGGCTTGTTTCACTAGAAATTCAAAAAATTAAATCCAAATAATGTTCCTGTATATTCCATTAGTCCAATACATAATCATAGATAGACAGACAAACATTGATATAGACAGAGTGTAGACAGAGATACCTCATTGAATAGGAGTCTGATGGCATGTTTGTAAAACTACTTTTACATACAATTATACAAGGCCATATACGTAAATTCCCTACAATTGATAAACCTGAAACTAAGCTTACACTCAACCTTTGTCATCTTCCATCATGTTTACCTTCCACAAGTAGTTTACAGGATGTCTTGTCATCAGTGCCGTCACAGGTATAGGTGTCTTCATCCCCAGAGTCCACATCATTGATGGTGAGTTTTCGGTAGACATCTTCACTTTTGATCTCGTATTTCTTGCCGTGTTGGATCTCCATCTTGTTCTTGTACCACTTCACATTTGCACTGGCACGTGACACTTGGCATTCAAGATGACCACGATGCTTATACATCGCTATCTTATCCCTGAGTCTCTTCACAATCTTGACAGGCAGCTCTACAGTAACAATAACACTGAATCAATGAAAATTATCACATATGCCAAAAAAGGAAGATTTAAGGGTATTATTGCCGAGTCCTTGCCAAAGCCCTTGCCTATGCACACTACATTCAATGTTCACAATTGAATCATGTTATGTCAAAAGCAATTGGAGCAAACAAGTAATAAACATCAATGCTTAAGATGCACTGTCGTGTTCATCGTTGTCTTTTGCAAAAGCTAATGCAGACAGCAATAATCTTGTTATGACACTACAGTAAATAGAAATTACTGTGTGCCAGTCATTCTTGTTTATATATCAGGTGCTGTTTGATTTCAAACATTGAGATGCTGACAGAAACTAGGGAAAATGTCCATGTTGATGCAAATTAGATCAACTCATGGTCAATTGACTAAGAAGTTTTTCTTTGTTTCTCATACTCCTGGAGATGTCCAATCATCAATGACCCTAAAATCATTGGACCAATGATGTGTTCTCTACAGACAGACCATCTTAAACATCTGCTAGTAAGACACCATAAAAGTTGTGTTTCCTTTTGCCATCAGGCCTCAATGAGGAATAACAATGTAAATGCAAGTTGCAACTGGCTTTTCTATTTCACCATTGTTGGCAGAATGACACACTGTTTACTCTTTTAGCAAGTCAACATTTCATCTAACTTTAGTTTGACCTTTTATATTTGGCTCACTAAACCAGTTGAAATGTTGAGGTCAATTTAGGAAATTATTCAGGAACTTTAGTTTGCATGCAAACGTCTGTATAGCATAATATTATGTTTACAGTGGCCTAATTGTTTCTCATTTAGAGAAAAAATTGGTTTTAAATGTGCAAAGGTGAATAGAAATAATCAATTTACAACCACATCTGAACATTGCAACATGGGTTATCTTATCCATGCAGCAATATACACAGATTTCAGCACATAACATGACTCATTTACCTTTCACTTTAAGTTTTGCAGTTGATGAGGCCTTGTCAGCTGTGAATTTAATCTCCCCCATATCTTCTGGGGTGACAGACTTAAACAGCAGTACATAGGTTCTGCCTGGAATAAGAAATTGACAGTTTGTAGATAAACATTACTTACTTACAATCCTATAAAAATGCATGAATTGGTGTATACATCAGTGTACAACTTTCTTCGGACCTTACCCTCTTGTCTCATCTTGATGTTGTCACCGACTTTGAGTTTGATACTTCCTTTATACCACTGGCAGTCCACGTCATCATGTGAGATTTCACAGACAAATGCAGCACTCTCCTTCTCCATCACTTCCACATCCTCCAGCTTCTTAACAATCTTAATATCTCTGGCTGCAAGGAAAACAGTTTAAAGATGTTTATATATACTGTAAATTGTTATACTATACCCTAAGTAATGGCAACTTAGTGTTTTGTGAGCTTCATGACATGACTAATAATTACCAACAACGGTGAGCTTAGCAGAGGTGTTATCATCAGTAGTGCGACAGATGTAAGTGCCTGCATCTTCAGGTGTACATTTGTTGATGACCAAAGTGCGCTTTCGGCCCAAGGCATGGATGCCAAAGTTCTTCCCTGGTTTCAGTTCCACATCATCCTGCAGATTAATCAAATTTAAATGTAGTTTTGACATTTAAAACATAGTTTTAACATATGTTACATATGTACTGTATACTTTTTAATTCATATTATTCACTCTGACGATATTGATTTGAATAACAATGTATTACCTTGAACCATTTAACATCTGCATTGGTTCTGGACACTTCACATTCAAAAGTAACCTTCTCCTTCTCAGGAACACTGCTATCCATAATTGGCTTGGAGATCATAGAAGGAGGTTCTGTAGAATCAATACATGTTGGTCAAAATGTGACTAAATTATGACTCATGGCAGAATGGGTGCTGTATAAATAGACCGTTGTGACCGATTAGACGACAAAATGCTACACTGCAAGCCTTGGTGCTCATTTCAGATTTATTGCTTAGATGTAATTTTTTAAAATTTTTTGTTTAGCTGTTCACATTATTTTTTAAATGTGACCCATATCAGATTCCAGTGTGACCTAGATGCAGTCCTGAACTGACCCACAAGTGCAAAAGAACAAAAATACATCACATGTAGCAGCTGTTGTATGGAAGAAAACATGGAGGCCACTGACTTAGTTTGAAGACTTAGACTTCTCTTTATTAATCCTTTTGGGATGACTCCCGCGAGGAAATTGTATACATAGTTTAACAGGAAGTATCCCTTACCTGTAACAATCAGTTTGCCAGAATTATGCACTCCTTCTGCTTGGAAGGCAATAGTTCCTGCATCCTCTCTCTTGAGATTGGACAACGTTAAGGCGTGTTTCTTTCCCAGGGCTGTGATACGGCAGTTTGCCCCTGACTTTAACTTGGCCCCATCCCTGGTCCAGGAGCCTTCAACATCAGCCTGGCTGAGCTCTACCTCAAGAGTTACCGTTTCTGTTTCATGTGCCTTGGTATCTTTTAGACCCTTAACTACTTTGATCTTCTTCACTGAAGGGAGGAGGAGAACATGTTTGAATGTTAAAATAGTAGCAAGGTTGTAAAAACAATGTATTTTTTATGTGATTGTGGATCAGTCTTACTCTCCACATTGAGTTTGGCCTGGGTTTTGTCATCCAGAGATTCACAGGAGTAGATGCCCCGGTCAGCATGAGTCACACTCTTAAATATCAGAGCCTGCTTAGTTCCGTCTACCCGAATCTCCATGTTTCCTACAGGCTGCAGCACTATGCTGTTCTTCATCCACTTCACTTCTCCAGATGGCTTACTGAGCTCCACTTCCAGTTTTACTTCACTCTGCTCCTCCACTGTCAGGTTTTCTAGCTTCTTCTTAAATGTCACAGGTTCATCTAATTGGGGCAAAAATAAATGTAAAGTTAATGAGGATTAGATTCTTTAACATCCTTGAAAATTATATTTTGGCAAACATGTTCTTACGCTGCACTTGTAGAGTAGCTTTGCAGCTTTTGCCTTCTGCATCAACCATTATTTCTCCAGCATCTTTTTGGGTGACAGAGGTGATGGTGAGGGAGTAACTGCTGCCACCATGCTCAATCTTATACTTGGGCCCAGCAGTTACGGGTAGATTGTTGTGGAACCATTTAACATTTTCCGCTGGGTTGACAGCGCACTTGAAAATGGCGTCTTTTCCCTCCATTGCAGCCACATTGTTCAGTTTGGTGGTTAGCCTCACCAGTCTGGGTGCTAATAAGATCACGCAGCATTAACTGAAGCAGACGGATATGAAAGAAAACGTGTCTATTCTGAAACATTGAAGGTTTGACTTAAATAAAATAATGAATTACCTTTTGAGATGATTTTAGCAGAGGTCTTGTCATTTCTACATTCACAGCTGTATTCTCCTTCATCTTCTTTAGTCATGCCCGTCACAGTGAGAACACGCTTAGCCCCGTCTGTCCTGACACAGTGCCTGCCTCCAGGTTTGATTTCGCAGCCATCATGATGCCAGACAACATCCCCTAAAGTTTGATTTAGTTCACACATCAGGCTAAGTGTACCTTCCAACTCCACTGTAGTAGGTTTCAAAGGGACAACAAACTTCAAAGCTGAATCTGAAATGAAATGATGAGAGTTACATAAAGGACATAAAATCAAAATCTTGCATCTAAAGTTATTGTTACAGCAATTATCAGATTGTTAGAAACCTTTACATTACTTGCCTTTAACTTGAACATTGAACTCCAGTTTGTCATCGGCAGTTTTACAGGAGTATGTTCCACTGTCTTTGGATTCGGTGGATTTTACTATCAGGGTACGAGAAAGGCCATCTTTTTTCATTTCATACTTGCTGCCCTCCTTGAGCTCCACACCATCTCTAAACCACTTCACACTACCGCTCTCGGTGGTCAGCTCGGTGGTCAAAACAACTTTTTCACTTGCTTGAACAACGTATGTGTCCTTGACAAGTTTATTCTGGAACCTGACAGCTGCCTCTAAAGATAACCAAGAGCATATTTTTTTATGATTTGTGCTATGAATTATCAAGCTTGGCAAAAGAAATGATATTTTAAATATATTTTACCTTTCATCTGCAGCTTAAATAACAGCTTTTCGGTTCCAGCCTCACATATGTATTCTCCAGCATCTTTTTTCTCCATTTTTTCTATCACCAGCTCACGACTCTTGCCTTTTGACTCCATGTGGACTGCTTTGCTGAAAGTCAGCAGCTTGCCATCCTTGTACCATTTCACCTCAGTCTTAGAATCAGAAACCTCACAGCTCAGAGTGGCTTTCTGGGAGAGAATGGCTTTCACCTCCTTCTGGACTGACTCCTTGTTAGAGAAGACAGCTGGGGCTTCTGCAGATCCAATGAAAATGTTGATGTCAACAAACAAACAACATATCAGCCAACCCCGAAATACATAGCACAGCCAAAAGTTTTCAGCCATAATAAACACACTTATTAATGATTAAACGCCAAAAGAAAAACACAATAGCAAAACAATATGACATTTGCATACTCTTGGAAATACTGGTGACATCTTAATCCTCCTACCTGCCACATGTATCTTAAAAGATAACGTCTCAGTTCCAGCCTCACAGATGTATTCTCCAGCGTCCTTCTTTTCCACACTGTCAATCAATAGCTGACGACTCTTGCCTTTTGACTCTACATGGATCGTCTCACTGGAAGTCAGCAGTTTGCCATCTTTGTACCATTTCACCTCTGTTTTGGTATCAGCTACCTCACAACTCAGAGTGGCTTTCTGGGAGAAAGTGGCTTTCACCTCCCTCTGGACTGATTCCATGTTGGAGAATACTGACTTGGGTTGGATCTCTGCAAAAGTAATAATGGAGAATGTCATGGCATTTCCGCCCTTTACTTTAATACAACTCATTAAAACATTGTGGAACTACTGTGTCAGGATGATACAAGCCAAAATATAACCTATAACATATAGAATTGTTTTCCATCAACACATTAACAGAGATGAAATAAATATGCAGCCAAGACCAGCCAACTATGTTGTGTAGTTACAAAGATAAAACTAAAAAATCACAAAGAGCAACACAAATATCTGTGATACCAACTTACTGGAACATACGCAAGTTAACCCAGAACAATAGTCAAGCAAAACAAAAATATTAAAAGCCAACAAACAAACAAAATATGCACTAATCACATATACTACGCCCTTGATTCCTCATACCTGTCACATGTACTTTAAATGCCAGTTTTTCAGTTCCAACTTCACAGATGTATTCTCCTGCATCTTTCTTCTCTACGCCGTCAATCACCAGTTGACGAATCTTGCCCTTTGATTCCACGTGAACTGCTCTGTTGGGACTCAGCAGTTTGCCGTCCTTGTACCATTTTACCTCTGTCTTGTTATCAACTACCTCACAGCTCAGGATGGCTTTCTGGGAGAGAATAGATTTCACATCCCTCTGGACAGACTCTTTGTTGAGGAAAGCGGATTTAGCCTGGACTTCTGTAGAAGTATCTGCAAAAGAGTGTGGTGGCAGTACAATTATCTATACAAAAAAGGACTAGACTCTTTAAACCACAGCACACATACTGAATAGCTTTGGATTTACTGGACAAATGTAACCAATCCTTACATAAGCAGTGCCCAGAGGAATAGGCTCTATAAAACACATCCAATTAATAGAGACACAACACTGCACTTTGCATTTGCAAAGCAAAAGCAAATTGGACATCTGCAAGTAGCCACAGAGGCACAATAAATATATCAAAAACAATTAATTGAGGAAGAGAAGAAGACCAAATGCTAGAAGAAATCGAAGCATGACGCCCAGTAGTGCATACATTCTTTTTATTTAAAAAAGCTAGAATAATGAGTAAATAGTATTTGAAGATTTGTAATTTTCATGTTTATTACAATGCAATTCACATTGTATGAGGCAGTCATTAAACTAGGTTTTACCTCAATTGTATCTAGTGTTTACACGCTCTGTTCTTAAAAAGATTTAAAAAAAAGAAGTAAACATTTGGTATTTATTAAACATACTACATTCTCCTTACCTTCCACAAGTATTTTAAAGACCTGCTTCTCTGTTCCAGCCTCACATATGTACTCTCCAGCATCCTTCTTGTCCACACTGTCAATCACCAGCACACGACTCTTGCCCTTTGACTCTGCATGGATGGCCTTACTGATGCCCAGCAGTTTGCCATCCTTGTACCATTTCACCTCTGTCTTGGTATCAGATATCTCCCAGCTCAGAGTGGCTTTCTGGCAGAGAGTAGCTTTCACCTCCTTCTGGACAGACACTTTGTTAGAGACTGCAGACTGGACCTGCGTGTCTGTGGTGGAAACCATTAATGTGGATGATAAAAACGTTGTACTTGTTTAATGATACGGGAAAATCTGCAATACCTTGCATCAATTAATAGAAATACTATCAGCCAGTTCAGTCCTGGGCCCTACCTGCCACCTGGAGTTTGAAGACCAGCTTCTCAGTCCCAGCCTCACAGATGTATTCCCCAACATCCTTCTTCTCCACGCTGTCTATCACCAGCTGGCGACTTTTACCCTTAGACTCTGTGTGTATTGTCTTACTGAAAGTCAGTAGCTTGCCATCCTTGTACCATTTCACCTCTGTCTTGGAATCCGAAACGTCGCAACTCATAATGGCTTTCTTGGAGAGAGTGGCTTTCACCTCACTCTGGACTGGCTCCTTTTTGGAAAAGGCTGACTGGGCCTCTGATGGAGGCATGAGAGGGAAAATATAAGATCCATTTAACATCCAAATAGTAATATTATTATTTTGAAAATCCACCTTCCCTTACCTGCCACATGCAAAGTGAAAGCCAACTTCTCATTCCCAGCTTCACAGATGTATTCTCCAGCATCCTTTTTCTCTAAGCTTTCAATCACCAGCTGACGACTCTTGCCTTTGGACTCAGTATGGATTGTCTTGCTAGTAGTCAGCAGCTTGCCATCCTTGTACCATTTCACATCTGTCTTTGAATCAGTTACCTCACAACTCAGAGTGGCCTTCTGGGAGAGAGTGGCTTTTACCTCCCGCTGGACAGATTCCTTGTTGAAGAAAGCTGACTGGACCTCTGAGGGTAACGTCGACAAGAAATACAGTGTTGTCGTTATAAGCACTGTTTAAGGTTCACCGATGACTGAAACATATAGGAGACATCTAACTTATGCGTTCTTCAGGACAATAATGATTATTTATTCTCCTAGGCAAACATAATCATGTCTTGTTTGAGACATTTAAATCACAAAATTGATACTACATCATATAAATGTGATGTATAAAGATAATTAAATACGTAGCAACTAACCTTCTTCAAACCCTTAACACAAATCCTATTCACACAGCAGAAAGACACCAAGACATCATTTATATAAATTGCATAAAACTATATTTATTTACCAGATCATATACAGTATATTAATAAAAAATAAAAATAAAAAATCCCCCCTCTCACCCCTTGTGTCATCCTCAAGCTCGGGTCCTCTACCAGAGGCCTGGGGGTTTGAGGGTTCTGCGCAGTATCTTAGCTGTTCCTAGGACTGCACTCTTCTGGACAGAGACCTCTGATGTTTGACCTGGAATCTGCTGTAGCCACTCTCCCACTTTGGAGGTCACAGCCCCCACTGCTCCGATTACCACTGTCACCACTAATGCTCTTACTTTCCACATCTTTTCTAGCTCCTCTTTCTATATATAAAATATATATATATATATATATATGATCTGGTAAATAATTATAATATATATATAGTATAGTATAGTATAGTATATATATATATATATAGTATAGTATAGTATAGTATATATATGTATATATATATACACACACACACATTATTCAATCGAGCGGTCCTACCTGACACAAATATCTTGAAGACCAGCTTATCCCCTCCGGCTTCGCACGTATACTCTCCAGCATCGCTCTTCTCCACTTTTTCAATCACTAGCTGACGAGTACTGTCTTTTACTTCTGAGTATGTTGTCCTACTGGAAATCAACAACTTTCCGTCTTTATACCATTTCACCTCTGTCTTGCTATCTGAAACATTGCAACTAAGAGTGGCTTTCTGGGAGAGAGTAGCTTTCACCTCCTTCTGGACTGACTCTTTGTTTGAGAAGGCAGCAACGGCTTGAGTTTCTGGGAAAAAGATAAAGAAACAAGATATATTAATATCTGTGACGTGCAGCCAAGTGTTGAATAGTACTACAAAATCATCACACAATCTTACCTTTTATCTTGACCTGAAATGTGACTTTGTCTGCTGCTGTCTCACAGGAATAATGTCCTTCGTCACTTTTCTTGGCATTCTTGATGATGAGTTTCCTTTGAGTCCCTTTGGAGATGAAGGCAGTTCTTTCATCCTCAGTGATCTCCACTTGATCTCTTCTCCACACAACGACTGCGCTGGCAGGAGATACCTCACAGCTCAGCTCAAGATCTCCTTTAAGGGAAGATGACATTCCCATGGTACCTCTGGCTTTATTTAGAAACTTGGCAGGTTCATCTGAGAGAAAAAGAGAGTTGTAATTGAGTGATGACTTTTTAAATCAATTATTGTTGATGTGTTGTTTAATTCAAACAATTAAAATGTGCTACCACATTTGTGTACTGGTATAATCTTGGTGGCATTCATTAAAATCCCTTTGGAAATATATATCTTTATGTTTGTTATCAGAGCAGTTCATGTGTGGAATTAATTGGGGTAGCAACACAGGAGTTGACTACATGATGACAGATAGCTCTTTCCTCTATTAAATGGCTCATAAGCATATGTTCACAGCCATCAGCGAAGGTCACATGGTCTGCATGTTGGCTTAAGGCAGTAGTTGTTACACATACTGAGCCCAGTTCCCTTTAAGCAATCATCTTTGCACTGAGCAGAGCATATTAGTGATACTAGCTTCACAGACCAACACACAATCATTGGCAGACAGATTGTTGAATTTTACTTTTTGATGAGCGTACCTTTAAGAGTGAGTTGCAGGGACATTCTGTCATCGCCTAAAACACACTCGTAGATGCCCACATCTTCCTCTGTAACGTTGTGTACAATAAGGATCCTCTTGCGGTCAATGATCATATGTTCATACTTCTTTCCTATTTTCACCTCCCGCCCACTCCTCATCCACACCACCTGAGGAAATACACACAGATTACCAAATTAGACAGCATAAAGTAAAAGCTATGGTGAAAAGAGTAGTTAAAAATTATACTCAAGAAGAAAAAATGTTTACTTTAGTATTACCAAGTAGGAGTACTTCTGCTGACATATGCTCAAATACAAAAGTGACTCCTAGAAACATTATCCTGGCTAACAGGAACATGAAATAGAAAATGCTGTACACTGTGCTGACAGAATTCAACTCCATATGAGACACCCTAGCAACTTTAAATACAATACATCTATTCAATCCAAAGTGGGGGCCATATCTTATTTATCAAAAACTGACAATGGAAAAGAGGGTCTAACTAAAATGGAATATAATTATTGCATTGTTAAAGGTAGTTGAGCACAATGCTTAATCAAAAAGCAGATTTTAGAGTAGACTCAAAATAGCACAGAAAAATGTACTCAATTACAGAAATAATAGCACTTGTATACTATCGCTGTATACTTTTAAAGTTAAAGGTGCATTAAAAGAATATGTGCATGCTAAAAGTAAAGCTGTAAATGATGTATGTTCCCATCACAAACCTGTGCATTGTAATCTGACACCTCAGCAGTCAGCTGAGCAGCGGCTTGGGCACTGCAGATCACCACCTCAGGCAGATCTGACTTGTTGGTGAACCTAACAGAAGGAGCTAAAAATACACTTTTCATGTAAGAAAGCATTATTGAGTTGCTTCACGCAAAAATATAGTAAATACAAATGGCATTCAATTACAAAAAGGTAAGAATGCAGGAAAACAAATGTACTACAATTTATTTATATGATTTAGAGCATTTTTCTGTTCTGATAGTTTATCTGGCTATGAGTGCCTACCCTTGACAGATAGAATGCAACTACTTTGCGAGCCTCCACCCACAAACTTGACCTCAGCTCCGTTCATTTCCATGGTCACTACACGAATGAGCAGAGTGTGCGTGTTCTTGGATCTGGTGATGAGGTAGTCGGCTCCACTGCGAAGATGGTGGCCGTTTAGAGACCAGAAGCCGGAACAAACGGCAGACAGCTCCACGGAGATAGAGAACTCCTCACCAGCGATTGCAGCACTGTTCATTAGGCCCTTCCTGATTTCAGCTCTGGGTTCTGGGGACAACAGGCAAGCCAGACATGAGAAAAGTACACTTGAATGCATTCAACAACAGCATACAGCCATGAATGACAAATGTCCCAGAGAAATCAGTCTTACCGAGGTAGAAGCTTCCAGGCACCTCCAGGTAGGGACTCTGGCCAAAGGCATTCATAGCAGAGATACGGAACTGGTATGTGGATTCTTCTGTGAAGTTGCAGACAGTGATCTCTGTTGAAACTATGGTTGCTTCGGCATTGCACCTCTGCCATGTCTGAGTGCCAATCTTCCTTCTCTCCACAATGTAGCCCTGGATGGGCACAGGGCGGTCGCTGTCAGGAGGAGACCACTGAATGGTGATGGATGAGTCAGTCTTGTTCTTTACCACAGCATCGACTGGGGGATCGGGAGGATGCTTCCTTGCGGCTAGAGCAAAAAGAGTGATGATCATGCTGTTTATATAATCAAATAAGCACAGTGTTTGTAGTAAATCAAAAGAAAGATAATAGGAACACATAAGACAGTGTGTTTTATTGTCATTTGGGGCAATTACTCTTGTCAAAGTTAGATGTCAGTTAGTATAATGTAGTATAAGTATAGATGACTCTTTGTTTACCAGTAGAATAACTGTGATGCTGTAACTTCATAGGGAAGTTGTAGCTGTACAACGAAGGAGACTGGGCGTCACACACATTAAGTGATTGGATCATGTTTCAAACAAGTCAACTTTAACCCATATTTGTTTTGAAACACAAGACAAGCTAGATTCAGGACCCACGAAAGCCATACAGGACAAGTTAAAAATCCTGTGTTGGAACAATCCATTTTCCAACAATCCCAAACAAGTGAAAATAGGCTCCACCAAAAGCATCTATGTGTCATGAGATTCTTTCCTTATTTCTTTTTTGGAGGTGAAAATTATCAAATAAAGATGATCACAACTAAAATGTCAACTGTAATTGCCCATGTTTTTTTTAAAACTTATATATCAAAGTACTGATTTGTATTCCTCTTTTACATTTAACAAATGTTGCCATTTGGCAAACACTGTAAATCCACCAAACTTTATAGTAGTTTGTAATCTCAGGGTTATTTTCGAGTTAGGTAATTGCCATGAAGGGCTTACATTATTTTTTTCTAACCAAAAAATAAATAAATCAGTAAAAAAGAACCATAACATAATGCAAGACAATTAAGGTAATTTTCAAGAAGTATGTATATATATATATACACACACACACACACACACACACACACACACACACACACATTAGTTTAACTGTTTGACTATTTAAACATTAATAACCACGTTAAGCCATCCTGCATGGGTAGGTTAAAACAAATACAATTAATCTGAATTGGACCCAAGTGTCATTCTCACCAGTGACAGAGAATCGAGTGGACGTCTTGCAGTCTCCAGCCACAAAGGCCACTTCTCCTGAGTCATCTGTCTGGCAATCTCTAATTGTGAGTGTGTACTGTCTGAGCACGCAGCCAATCGAAATACGGGAATCTTCCTTCAGCTTCTCGCCATTGCGGGTCCAGTAAACATCTGGGAAGGGATGCTCCAGCTCCACACAGAAGATGACAGTGTCACTGACAGGAACTACTGTCCTCCGGGGAAGCTTCTTAGTAATGTTGCCTGGGATATGAGAGGAAGTAAAGTTACTTAAAAAAACACATTGAGTAACATTGTAGACACATTTACTAGCTATTCTCAATTTCCCAATTTTTTAGCAGTATTTGAAGCAAGTCATATTAATTACTCTTGACAATAACATTATAATGCCGGCAGATACAATCTAATAAGAAATAAAGACAGAAAAGTCTCAACCATACCTAGGACAGTGAGCTCAGCCACAGTGCGACTGCCCTCTTTCATCTCGCAGATATAGACACCATCGTCGTTGGTTGTGACATTATGTATGGTGAGACGACGCAAAGTGCCTTCCTGTTCCATGTAATATTTGGTGTTTTGCTCCAGCCGTGTTTCCTCCATGAACCAGTTGGCCAGGGTGGAACTAACAGGAACCTCACACATCAGAGTGGCTGATGTTTTCTCTTGTACCTCCACATCCTGCAGCTTCCTTCTGAATGGCACCTTAGGCTCTGACACAATGAAAATAACAGAATATTTAAGTTACACAGCCAAATTGCTGGTTTTGCAGATGTTGGTCAATCAAATACAAAATGCAGCATTTTGCCTACTTTAAAATCAGCCATTTTTAAAACTTTCTACATGTATTGCCCGTAATCTCAAATTCAGGCTAGTGTAATCTTGGTGAAAAAACTTGCTAGAAAGATAATCCATGACATTTGATGTGTGCATTTTATGTAATAATTTTATAATTTACCGAGGAATAACTTTATAAATTCATACTGTTTACTGATCTCCAGTTGTATATTAAAAATTAACATTTTGTTTGTTAGTACTCCACAGGCCTGAAATACACACACATGCTCAGGACGTATTCATGCACAAATGGAGAGACGTCAGAGTGAGTGGACTGCCAGTGCTGGACCAGCGCCCTGAGTGTTTGGGGTGTATGGGGCCTTGCTCAAGGGCACCTGGCAGTGCCCAGGGGGTGAAGTGGCATCTCTGCAGCTATCAACCCACATTCCGTACTTTGGTCCGGGGGACTTGAACCAACCTAACTCCCTACGGACTGAGCTACTGCCAGCCTTTGAGCACCCTAGATTTGAGACTGAATATTTTGGCAATAAAGCAAATGAAATAAAAGCTTTTTGGTAGCCCGGTGTGAAACTTTGGTTGTTAAGACCAAGGTTTGACAGCTGTACCAATGTAATAAAAATGTAATATTTACGTTCAACTATTTACAATATTTCCTTTATGTTGCAAAGGACAAAGTACACATTACTCAGAGAATGTCAAGTTGCACAAAACACTGGAGGGAATCAGAGTTGTCAAACCTTATCTTATAATTAAGTCACAGGCTTTGGCAACACACAGTACATACGAACCATTCACAACCCTCAACAGTTAATTATGTGGTCCTTGGTATTTCTAATTAATATGTGTTTTGAAGGGCTTTCCAAGACTGACTTCCCTTTCTGCCAGGAGTTATTTATTTTTGAGGTGATCTACAATAATCCAACATAATTTTGTTAAATGTCACACAAAGTGCAATGTTTTTGTTTTGTTAGCAAACTTTCCCTCCTTTTGTCCATTTTGCTGTACTGGTCAGAAGTGACAATTTGGTGCTATTTTGTGTACCATATATGTTGTTTTTCTTCACATTGAAGTTTTTCTTCTTATGCAATGCTGTATTTTGTGTATTCATTGTGAAATGGATATGGTCATGCAACCACTAAGAGTTCAAAATGTATATTTTTTATTGCAAATTTGTCAGTTAAGTCCTACAAACCAATTACCTGCTAAGCAAACATCAGAAATGTCAATTTTACTGCACCAGCAATAAATAGGTACATTAGCGGCACAACCCTCATTATCGGACATCCTAATATAAATCTAAAACCCAACAGTTTTGTCCCTTGGGCCAATTCCCTCCCAGAGAAGTATCAATAACGGTGGTGCCAATGTGCTCCTGTAAGTGAGCGACCATCTCAGCATCTGTGAACTACTCATCACCAGCAGAAATAGATGCAACACAACACCCGCCTTCAGAGGATGAGCCAGAATTCAGCCTTGTTGTGAAACGTCATACACATTTTAAAAGGTTAAAGGGTAACTCCGATTTTTTTCAACCCAGACCCTCTTTACCTATGTTTTGTGTCTAAGTGACTGACTGCAACAACAGTCTTTGAAATTGTTATTAAGTAAGATGGCAAAAAAAGCTACGATCTAACATTCATGGGCAATTGCGCCTTTAATTTGGGTCCAAAAAAGGGCTTCTTTTGCCACTGACATGCTCAGATTAGTATTGGACAGTAAGTGTCCGACAACATTATGAAAAGGATCCCTACAGAGGTAAACTTTTTTTTGTTTAAGAGTAAGATCCTCTTGGTTTAGCGGTAACCTGAAATCGCTATTACCAAAACCTACCAGACAGGCTGCAATCACCACTCTGGTTTGGTTGAAATAAACACTTAATTTACCCATTTACATGTGGAAATATGCTAGCTGTAGGCCTATATGCTAAAAGTATTTTATATTAAATGTATGGTGAGTTTGGCAATGGCGAATTCCCCCAGTGGCTAGAAATGGTGATAGGTATAGACCAAGCCCCGGGTATCCTGCTCTGCCTTTGAGAAAATGAAAGCTTAGATAGTCCAATCTGGAATCTTGCCCCTTATGACCTCTCCTTTCTCTGATCCTCTTTTATATTGTCAGACACTTAACATCTGATCTGAGCCTGTCAGTGACAAGAACAGCACATTTAGTTGATAGAAATTGATTATTAGCCCTATGAATACATTGCAGCCCGATATGTGGCTGCCCGTTACAGCGTTCTCGCTCAAAACTGTACCAATTGTTAAAGATTATTAGTCATATAGAAACCAATGCATTGGAAAATAGGGGTCCATGTTGAAAAAAAAGATTTTACCTTTTAAATGATGCTTTGGTACATTGATTTGGACAACATTTACAGTAGGACAGTTGCCAACAATGAGTTTAAAATAGCCCCATTTTTATTGCTATTAAATACATTAAATGAACCACACTGCTGGACTGGGTGACACATTTCTTCACTGTGATGAACATAGGCACTCAGCTTATTTTGAGTAAATCGAACATACACCATCCTGGTGTTATAAATAGTAATAGAGGAACTAACTTTCAGCTCAATATTGTCCTGTTTCAGTTGTGCTTGCTAACAACTACAGTGTCCAGCTGTCTAGGAAATTACTTAGCATCTATAGTATATTTGTGAGCCATTTTGAAAGATGTGTGTTTAGTTGGAACCATTTGCTTGAGGTCTTGAGGCTGAGACTAATGTTGGTTTTCATGGAATTTACTAATAATAATACAATAATGTAATTATGTCAGCCTGGTCATTTAACCTTTGCTTGGATTATGCTGAAAATATTAAACAGGGATCGAGGTTGACAGCCTTTATGATGTCACACGTGCTGATCATTCATGGACATGTCTCCAATGATAGCTTAATGATGATTACTTTATCAGATTCTCTTAAAACTGCATATAACATGTATCACTGTACTTTAAGCGTTTTCTTAAGGCACGACCATCTTACCTTTGACTGTTACCAACACAGCACTGTAGGTCTGCCCAGCCATGTTGGTTGCATTGCAGGTGTAGAGACCATTATCACTCTGCTTGCAATACAGGATCTTAAGGATGAAGTTTTCAGCTTGGTCCTCATAAATGACATGCCTGCGGCCCTCACTGATGTTTGTTCCATCCTTCCTCCAGATAATGTGGGGCTTAGGGTGACCTGTCACAAAGCAGCTAAGTTTGGCATGTTTGCCTTCAGTCACTGTGCAGGTACGGGTGAACACACCCTTGGGCAGCTTTGCCAGCGCAGATGCCCTCAGCTCATATTCCAGACTCTGAGAATTCAAACCATCTTTAATGTTGGTTGTGGTGGAGGAAGAAAGAGAGGATCTGCTTTCTTCAGTGCGATAGATAGAAATATCCTTCTTCATTTCCTCCTTGCGCTTTTGTAGGTGAGAAAGGAGGGAGGTGTTCTTGTCTGCAGCCAAGTGGTGGGAATCTTGGGCCTCTACAACAAGAGCTGCTGCAGCGTGAGAACGGCCAACAGTGTTCTGGGCCCTGCAGGTGTAGGTACCGCTGTCAAGGTTCCGCACACTTTGAATCTTTAAGGTGCTGCTGTCACTGTCGGAAACAATCTTGATACGGTTAGTCTCCCCCATGTAGCGTCCATCTTTCTCCCAATCAAAGTTGGCCTCGGGGTAAGCTGCGACCCGGCAGTGGAAAACAACATCACCTCCCAAACCTACACGTGTCGAGGTGGGCTTCACTATGAAAACAGGGGCCCTCTGAGCCATCTCTGAGGGCAGGGCCACTTTGAGGGTAACAGCAGCATAAGCTTCCCCAATGCTGTTTTTGGCCCGGCACATGAATTGGCCACTGTCCTCCAGTGTTAATTCATAGATGGTTAGGCGGTACACATTTCCATCCTCCACGGTCTTGAAGCGTCCCCCAGATGTCAGCTTAAGCTTATCCTTTTCCCAGGTGATCAGTGGAGTTGGGCTGCCCACAATAGTGCAGCTGAGTGTGGCATCCTTGCCTGCACACACTGAGAATGCCTTTGGGCGGGTAAGGAACCTGGGGACTCCACCGAACAAGTTTTGATCCATTGTTTGTTACTGTAATCAAAAAACACAATATTACAATACAGTACCAGGGAGGGGCTTAGAAAAAATATGCAACATCGAACGGGACATATCACATTTGTTGACGCCCTTCTAATAATTTGCAAAATGGGCAAAACAACAGGTAGTAGCTTGATATTGTTTGCTATAGTTACTAAACACCAAAGTAATTTTTCAGTACTTAATTTGGGAACAATTATGAATTCTGGATAAATTGCGTTTTTTTATTTAATTTGATAAAGGTTTAGGAAAAACTAATGCTATTTCTGCTGAACTGTAACAAATGAGGCTAGGCTATATATTTTGTATGTTCATATAAGGTTGTGTCAATTATTAGCCTACTGTTAATTTTTTCCAATCACTAAATTTGAAAAACAAAAGAAAAAAAACATGTCAAATTCATCCATACCATTGTAAGCTGTGGCAGTTAATTTTAAATGTAACATTACTCTATAAATATGTTATGCCATGAAAATAGACATAAAGGCACAGTCCGGATAGGCATATTTATGGCAGGCAGTTACAGTAAGTGTCAGTCAACATGTATCTTGTCCTGGCCCTGCAGTAATTCATCAATACAAACCCTTAACTTCCTGTCATACATTCTATTCATTAGGGTTGTAGTTTAACAACACAACTAACAAATTCAACTGTAACAAGGTCAAATAAAGCAGATATGTGCCTTTCAAACGGTGACATTTGCCAGCTTTGTCACCTCTTATGCATGAACTGCCTGTCCCAAAAATAACCTCAGCTGTCAGAGCCCGTCTCTGTCCATTGCCATTTGTAGAAGCGAAAGAGCTATCAGCTGTTTGATAAAGCTTCCACTTCAGAAACATTGTTGATTTATCAGTTCTCTATACGCTAACTAAAATGTCTTTAAAATTATGTTGGAATTAAATTACTTTAGTTTGCGGTATGAAAACTGTGAAAACAGAAGCACACACGCTTGTAATTACAGTTAAATCGCATGTAAGCCTAACTGAGACTGGAAGTTGTAACGTTAGCTAGCTAGGTTAACTTTACCTAACGTTAACTCAAAGCAGCCATTAACGTTGACCGTCACAGGTGTGAAAATACTATGAAGTTAAGTAGAAATAGATAGAAAAAATGCTATAACTTCGGTCAAGTCTTCGGTATTGTTAATGTAGCATCGTTTTGTTTAGCCTAACATTACTTTTTTTCTCCTCGAGTCTTCAGCCATTCAGGTAAAACAGACGCTGAATCATGTGGGCTAAAACGTCAGTTGGCCGTCAAGATTTCCGGATAGCCTAAAATTACTCCAATATCAGTGTTTAGAAGTCCCACCAAAAAATGTCTTCTCTGTGCACAAATATCCTTGAAATGGTTGTAAATCCAGAATGGTGGAACATCACCCCCAGTCTACTGCGGTGGGCGGTTGACTAGACTAATTTTCTTTCTTTCTTCTCCGGTACCTCAGGATGCCAAATAGCTGACGTGCCTATTTCGGCGCAGCCTCCTTTTCCAAAATAGACTTGTCATTTACTGTGGAGATAGGAGATAGGCTGTTGCCTGTTGGTAAGGTCGACACGGAGAGCAGACGAGCCTGGCCTCTGCTGGGCTGCAAACTGCTGCAGGCCGCACACTGCAGGTCGGACATTTGAGTCATAAACAAATACACATATGAGTGGAAGGTTTCAGCAGTGGTGAAAAGTAACCAAGTAGGCCTACATTTACTCAAGTACTGCACTTAAGTACAATTTTGACCTATTTCCATATTAACTTAACCTTAACTCCACTACATATAAAGGCTGGCTTGACTAAGCTACTTTGCATATTAAACATTTACAAACAAAACACATTATTATATTATAAAATATGATAGCCTGCGTGTTGCAGTGTTAAAAAATTACCAAACAAATTTACTCAAGAACCGTACTTAAGAACTATTTAAAGTATTGAATCACACATTTTAACGGGGGTCACTGTGGAGTCATACTAAAGACTCACAGGCAGCCAGAAATGGCAGACAATTGTCTAATACCAGACTATTGATGACTTCAGACTCAAGTTGAGAAAACACACAAAAAATAATTATAACTTCACTGTACTTTTGGGTCTTTCTTGTATGTGCAAACTAGTGACACGCAAATCAATCTGTCACCTCTATCTGTATCTTATGATCTTTTGGCTCATCTCACCACAGTGTGTGGTGCTAGCTGAGTCTGAGGAAGAGCCAAATGAAATCTGAGGAGGCTGAATGTGAAGTTAACTTTAGCATTGGTGTTCTTTTGTCATATGTTGACCATTTGTAACTGTTTCCCTATTCTACGTTTTCATCTACACTATATCTAAAAACCTGTTCTGATCTGTGTACTGAGTGCACAGAATTAAAATTGATATCAGTCCTCCAATGTGACAATAGAATGTGATATTTGTAAAACAAACATATTTTCCAAAATGTCATCCTTATTTTGTGTCATTTTCCTGTTTCACTAGGACTTTACTACCACAACGTGGTTGTAAACTGTCATGATTTCTCAAATATTTTCTTAACAAAAACAATGCATTTCATATGACCATAGCCCGCTGAGCCTATTGTCTTTTTGCTCACTGCTCAAATTCTTCATTCATTCTGTCCATTTCCTAAGTAACCTTCCCTTTCATCTGGACAGTATCTTCTGAGTAAGACTAGAAACTTTGTCATTATCCACATGCAGGCATGTACGCAATATGTGCTAAGCTTAAATTTCTACTGAATGTAATTATGATTGAACTTGACCCAGAGCTTGTGACACATTGTATTCCACTACCCACCATGTTGACAGCTGCTCTACCCAGCAGGCCAGGCCCATAATTAAGTTATGACTTCATATTGTACAAAAGCTTAAAAACACAGTAATGTGTTCAATGTATGTCTCATGACAATCATTCACCATGACATAGCTATCATTAGTTGGCAGGACCTTTGTTTATTTTGTTCTCTACTTGACCATAGATTTAGAGAAAGAATTATCTGTCATATATTTATTGCTTGAAACATGGGGTAACAAGTGTCATCCCTTTCCTCCCTATTCTTTGGCCTCCATGGTATTTTCTTGGTCTTCCAGAGTGGGCTTTCCCCCAGTGCCAATGACTGACAGCAGCAGGTCGCCTGGACCCTGATTTAAACTCCCCGAAACTCTAGCAGACAGTTATCCACTGTTGTTGCTTGCCCCGGCTTCATCCTGTTCTGGCACCTGTGTTTGGTTTCCATGCTCCTGAAAGTGTTCTGAGAAAAAGAAAAATTACAACAAATTAATGGAGAACTCTTTTGCCTGTGTCTGTACCACATCCATCCAAGCATTAGTAGATTCCCAATGTGTAATGTAATGGAAAAATAAAAGAACACTTAATATACACTTACCTCCAATTGTTTTTCTCCTCAACCTTTGCTCTTTATGTGGCCTACATTCCTTGATGCCCAATCAGTTAACAGCATCAAATGATATCATTGATAGTATGATATCATGACAAAAGTCACTGTCAGCCATAAGCCACTTTCTAATGGAACCTAGTGCACATTACAGCAGAGGGCAGCAGACAGGCACATAACACCTGGCTATGTTGTTTAGCAACTATAGAGTTAAATAAAATCCAATGGAAAGCAGTTTTTAGATTTTTCAAGAATAAGGTTACCATTTTAGGAAACTACTAGAACTGTTGGGTCCTTGTAAACTCTGGAGTGTGGTCTAGACCTACTCTATCTGTAAAATGTCTGGAGATAACTCTTGTTATGAATTGATACTATAAATAAAATTGAATTGAAAATTGAATATTATCATGTTCAGAGCCGAAACACATGGGTGTTACCTAAAAAAAAAAAGTAAACCAGACAACAAGGGAGACAAATATCAGTAGCGCCAAGGACAGACAGCTAAGAATGAACAGCAGATGGTGTTCATGTCCCTCAAATGTTCTATTGGGACAGGAACTGGATACAAAAAAAAAACAAATAAATGAGACAATATAGTGTCTTAAAATAGAGGCATGTGGTGTTTATTTACAATGTGGATAGCTTTAATGGCATTGACAGAGTAGAACAACAGGGATACACAGGACAATGAGATGCCAGCAGAAACATGAAACAAAAGTCAACCCAACTTTTCTTACCCACAAAATGAAACCAAACTATGTACCTAATCTAGTATATATATATATATATATATATATATATATAGGTGGACGTAAACTGTCAGAAGAATCAGCTGATCATATTATATGAAAAGAGACAGTAAGCAAGAGGAAAGGGAAGTGAGACGAATGGAGGCACACAGCAAAAACAGATGTGGCATGTAACAATGTGAATAAATCCTGAATAGATTAGCATGAAGTCTGTGTAAATACTATGTCTTCCTTTTTGAGGATTTGCACCAGTGAGCTCTTAGGCAAGGTGAAATCTATCAGATGCATATATAATATTTACTATTTTACTCTCTTTTAGATGTTAGTCATTAGGTATATAGGTCTTTTGTTGGTTAATTTTTTTCTCCAGTGGTTGATTGTTTGGTCTGTATTGTTCTGCTGTCCATGTGCACTTTGATTTGCCGTTTACCATAGTGTCTTTTTATACTACCACTAGAGGTCACCAAAGTCAGTTTCAAATCTCACACACCTTTGAGGATGCTTCAGCTTATGAAGTCACTGTACAGAGTGTTTGTCTCTATCTCTGTACTGTGACCATATAAGGACATCACAGACTGAGCGTATCAGGCTCATCATTAAACCTTGCTAAATAAACACGATCAGTAATCCAAGATGTCATACAATAGGATTCCTCCTCAGTTCAGGACAATAAGCATCACTACCAATATATGAGTCAGATATGTCCAAGACTTGTAGCAAAAAGGTTTCACATTGTAATTTCACAAGCTGAAAACGCAAACTAGCAACAGGAAGAGAAAACAAATAAAAAGGAAAATTTAAATAGATTTTTATTTCAAATAAACATTGCATAATCAACCACACTTATGATTAAATACACTCACAATAAGATCTATTTGCCTCTCTACTCACTCACAAAAAAACAAGTGTTGTAAAGCTGTGCCGAAAACAAGTTCTTTTGGCATGTTTCATTTTTCAGCTAGTGTGTTTCTTAATTTACAGAACAAAACAAACAGGAAAACCTATGTAACAAAAAAAAAAAAAAACTAAACATGTCTGAAAACATATTCAACATTTCAGGATGAAAACTTAGCACCTTGTTCCAGTTGCTGTGTTTGTTAGACTGGTGTATAGTGTATAAGAAACCATTGTAAGATGAAATGGTTGGCCGCGACGACACCGCCATTACAAGGCACACTCCTGCTTCTTTAGGATATAGAGGACAGTGTACATGTATACACCATGGTGAGGAGTGTGCTGTCGGACGCAACAGGCTGACACAAGATCTAAAAATCTGTTTACAATTCATCTTACGAGCCACATACCCAACTTCCCCATGCTTGATGCTATACACAATGACCTGCCCAAAAAATACTGTACATAGTATGCTGCTAAAACTGTTTAAGTAAATCCACCGGTTTACATGAAATGGCTTCTATAAAGAGCAATTACTAAACCTTAATACTAAGGCACTGCTTCAAATAAAATAAGAAACACAACAGTGAGGTATAAATGTGGAGACAGTCAAAGGAAATCAACTCCGTGCACAAAGCTAAGCTCCAGTGTCTCTACAACTTAAACTCACTGCACAAATGGAACGTGACCACAATAACCATGTGAGCATACTTAACAGTGTGGCAGAGACACACCATTCCCTACAGGGCGGACTTTTACTGACACTTTAAGAACGACCTTATGTGATTGACTGCAGTGCTTCCAGGTGGGTCTACTGTAGACAACGACGATACAATACATGCCGATGCTTTGCTTATCTACACATACAACAAGATGAGGTCATTCCAGATGGAGACTCACTCAGTGTCCCTTTTGAGTTCTCCACTTCCTTAAATGTAAATGATGCAAGTAGTGTATATATACCCACACACACACACACTCACACACACACACACACAAACACAAACACACACATAAAAAAAAAAGTTTCTTTTCTGTCAGTGCAAAATCTGAGGTTCATGTTAGCATAATTACGCAGGTGTCAAAACTCATTCCTTCCACACACACACTCACAAGCAACGTGTAATTTATAGCTTCTGAACACGCAAGAGAGCAAAGACACATTTGTACCATCTGAAGTCTTAACAGTTGTGGAGGATGACATCTATATTACTATATTCTATGAAGAATGCAATTAATTATGGGTAAAAATATATTTTTGCGCACTGCATCAACAAGCAGATTTAGTCTAAATAACTTTTAAGTGTAAATCACAGTCAAATTCATGCAACTGGCCATATTATCTTAGCATAAACAAAACCTTTATCAAAATTTTAAAATAAATGTTTCTTCTTTTTTAAACTATATTTGTGGGGGGGACAAGCCATTTCGTTCAACAACAAGATCTTGTGTAAGTAAATTATTTTACAAAACTATCTAAATATTGTTGTTTCAAATAAATATTACACATATACTGTAGCTGGTAAAACAGGTCATAAATAAACCTAAAGCTAAAAATGAACTGAACTTAAAATGTTTTGTTCTGTTTCTCTTTTCTCTTACTTTGAAAGTACAAAGCCCAAAATGAGAGAAACTGTCCTAAAATCTCCAAACCTAAAGCGCACACTCTGAAACCAGCCCTTATGATGCAGTTCCATTATTTCCGTGAGTATTTTGGAAAAAGGACGCAAACAAAATGCTAATGTGCAAAACAAAGATTTGTAAAAGCAACACCACCCCGTTTTGTTGTGAAAGAAATAAATAAAAAATTCTTTCCCACAATTTCAGGAGATCAATGCCTAAAAAAACCTAAAACATCTGCCGGCAGGGAATAAGAACAGAACGTGATTCATTTACACCTGCCATTAAAATCAAAATGCAGTTAAAAGATGTATCTGCACACTGCTAAGAACCCCGTACGTACAAAATATATTTACACAAGAGTAATTACACTGCAGAGGTATTGATTGAAGTATTAGTTTTTCTTCGCCACCACTGAGGTACTATGGAACTCTAGGATTTAAATGCATGTTTTTTATAGGGGTGTTAAGGCATAAAGCTGACTTTGAGTACAGCTTAAATATATCTTATATCTGCATTAGGATTTTGATGCCAAGTGTATTTAGGGCCCAAGATTTAAGTATGTTTTGAGAAATAGTGTAATTTGCCGTGAAAATATTAATACTGAACAAAATCTGTATTTAGGACCACTAAACACAGACAGCAGCATCACAGCATGTGTATGTCTGGTTTAAAGAGATGTTTCAGGTACACATGGTGTTTTAGTAGTGTGACTCCTGCACAGTTAGCTCTTTTTCTTTATATAAATACTTGGTATCTTTTTCAAGAATTAGCTCTGGTATTAAAAATGAGGATTTTTTAAGCATACGTAAGATGCAAAAAGAGTATTTACAATTCACCAGGCTCAAACTGCACAACCTGAAATATTGAATTATCTCTTTCAGGTGATCAAAATTGTTCAGGCAGCTATGTTTGCAGAGTTTGCAGTCTCTGTTGCACAGATCATCACTAAACTACAAGTAGACTCATGCTGTAAATCTTTGTGATGCACAAATACTTGAAGTGTGCACACACAGACTTGGCAGAAGTCACGATAAGCCGTTTGTACTCCTTTTTACACACATATCCTATGAATACACTATATTGCCTGTACAAGTTTATGAGAAAAGCAAGATGGATCGGACGGAAGACATATGGTTTCCCTGATGACATTGTCTGCCTGATATGACAGGTCGAGGTGCTAAGACAGTGATTATTCAACGAGCCCCTCCTAGAACAAACGCTTAATGATGTTTAAAGGTCCATGCTAAATTCTCCATGAAGATCATCTAAGGCCACAATGTTCATAGAAGAAAGTAAAATGTAAACACTATAAAAAATAAAAAAGAGAGGAGAAATTATCATGGCAATGTACCCCTAAATAGGATAAAGGCCATTGTTGTTGGGTTAGACAAACACACAGGATACAGAACCACAAAGCATAGATCGTAGACGTGTCATTTTACAGAGTTTAAAAGAGAGCATATACCTTATGACATAAGGCACTTTAACAACTACTCCCAGTGCCCTGGTTTGGAGTAGATCCACTGTTAATCTCCTGATCATCTTCATTCTCCTCTTCTTCCGTCTCTTGCCAGCCACCAAGGTGGACAGTGGTGGGCATTGAAATGCTGGAGCCAATGCCACTATGTGCCTGGAAACCTGAGAAGAGGGTTGATCCAAAGTCTTTATTATTTTTGGTAAGCTTTTAAAGACAAATCCACCTGACCAATTTACATACTGCTCAATGCCTGTGTATAAACCCTTAATATATTTTTGCTATGCGTCAATAAACATTAAAAAATGATTATACAAGTGTTTAAGTCAATTTACTACAAATCATATACAATTTTTTTACCCTCACTAGCCCCCATTGGTCTCCATTCATTTTCATAATTGTTGGAAAATAGACTTGAAACTTGAAATAAGTAGTAACGAGCTTCATATTTGAAGTTATGTGCTTTCCAAGTTGTCGGTTCAGGTTTGGTTTCTGTACTGCATTACCATGGTGTGTAACGTAAGTTTGACAAATATTAAAGCAGACATAATTGCTTCTAATATCTAATATCTATTCTAATTTAATCTAGGGCCAGTTAAGGATCTGATTTTTTAAGGATCGAAATGTAGTTGTTCTGATTGGAGTATCATTCAGGTCATGATCATGATTTCAGCACTACAAGCATTTTTCTTTTTCTTTTTTACACTACCCAGAGTCAAAAGATGTACTGTTAATTGTATTACTATATATATATATATATATATATATATATATATATATATATATATATATATATATATATATATATATATATATATATATATATATATACATATACATACACATATACACACACACACACACATATACATGTATATATACTGTATGTATACATATACATACTGTATGTATACACACATATATATATATATATATATATATATATATATATTTGTGCAAGATGCTAGTAACTTGAAATTGGCTTTTCAGCTGTAGTGCTGAGCATTAGCCTGTAGCTGCAAGGTTATTGAAAAACTAAATGTTTGTATACCAGTGTTTGTGTGTAGATCTCTCATTGGCACTGGGTTCTGCCACTGCCCCGAAGTCTTCTGTGGGTGGGAGCTTTGCTGGTGGAGCTGGAGAGACAAGCAGTTGTTACAGTACAGCAGAACAGAGCACTAGACTAGTGTTCTACAAGTGATACCGAAGAGTGTTTCTCCACCTGGAATCTATGTTTCAGTATCAAAACAACTTGAAAGAGTATGTTTTTAACTATAAATACTGGTCACCATTGGAATCCTTTCTGACAGACATGAATTCAAGCTGACGGCCGATCAAAAGATATGTCTTGGGGAGTATCACTTTAAAATCCAGACACACAACAGAAAAAGAGGACATAGGTATGTATATTAATGTCCCGTGTGGGGAATTACCTCATGCATGTAGATGGCATGGAGACTCATTTCTGCTGAGGCAAACTCTGAGTGCAGTGTATTGCTCCGGATGCAAGAGTCACTGATAGACATACTAAAAAAGAAACATGTTAACCAAAGCTGATAACAAGCATTTGCATTTATTTCACCATTTTATTATTTATTTTATTTCACCAAACACTATTCGAGCCACAGTATGTAGGGTGTGATAAGTACCTGTCAATGATGGTGCGATCGCTCCGGTACATGGTGCTCTCGGGGGGGACGGATGAGTGCAGGAGGCCATGTGAGCGACCACGGCTGGTATGTGCGAGCTGGGAGGTGGACAAAGAGGCCAGGACACTGGCGGCGGCAGAAGCAGCGGTGCTTGGCGGGATGAAGCGATGGTCCCGCCCTTGTAATCCCGATGCAGTGAGATTGGAGTGAGCCAGGACACCGGCCAACAGAGTATCAGGCTGAAAACAACAACAAAGGTCAATATAGAGAATAATATTACATTGCAATAGAAAAATGTACAACGCAGTTTATGGATCAAAAGTGTATGTAGAGAAATCTTTAAAAGCTATCTATAGAAATGTATTTACATTTTCTGTGGTAATTAATATTTATTGTTAACATTCGGGCTGTTAAAATGAATTCAAGTTTCTTACATTAGCTGACTGTCTACATGCATTTTTCAATTTTTAAAAACAATGCAATATGGTTAGCAGGACTAATATCTTAGTTCATGTGTGGTACATGTTACTTGTGTGATCCACAAAGTTTCTTACCACAGTGCCAGACTCGTTGGACTGCATTGAGGAGCAGAGTGGAGCTTCAGAGAGAAGCAGCTGGGTGGAGGGGCCACCCTGTGCATCATGCTGCACTTTTTCTTTCAGATGGCTGATGAACACTGAGCTCTCTTGAGGCGGCTGCCAGCGTGGGTTCTTAATGGTGAAATGCATAAGAGACAACTCCGTCTTGCCATTTTCAGCTTGTTGGTATATGGAGGCCTCCGTCTGGCCTTCCGACAGCCACTGCAAAGACATTTACAGATATGCATCAATTCAGGCGACAACAGCCCAACATTAAAATAAATATTCATTGAGAGTCATACATCTTCTCCAAGTTGAGAAAGAAAACGAACTAACTGGCTTGAATCCTATGTAGCATAAAACAATCAGAACAAATATTACTGTTGGGTTTCCATGGCGTCTGATGTCCATCTGCGCGAAGGAACAGATGTCTCCAACTCCAACCACCTCCACAGTGAAGTTTCTGAAGAAGTCAATGATCTCTAAAGACTTATTCCTCAGGTGGAAGATGAGAATAAATGGTGTGACAATGGGACTGAGCAACTCCTCCAATATGAACACCTAATTTGGAGAAATCACTGATTATACATAGTCATACATATTAAATATGTTCATATTCTACATGCATAAATGAATCCAATGATTCTACTAATAGACTGTATATAGTTTGAAAAAGTCTCCTTGTTGACTAGGTGCCACATTAAAATGCCATCAATCACAAATCACCCTCATCCCTAACTTTAGTTTCGACTTTGACTAATGCAGTTGTATCCACTGAGTTTCCTCATTCCTTACTGCTTTGTACTGGAACAGCTGTGCCACCTCGTCACGGGTCTCACTCTTGTTAGCATTGCCCCTCCAGTGGTCTGGCATGTAGTGAATGTGTGCCAGCATGCACTGCAGCAGCTGTTCTGGACACCACACCATATGCTCATCTGGGATGAAGGACCTGGTGTGGGACAGGTACAAAATATGTACATTTTTTAGCAGTAGCTCTACAAATTAGAAAAACAGGAGCTTTGTACAGTTTGATTGTTGACTGAAAATATGTACCTGATTAAGGGAAAAAAGGATGTCCTTAAAATATTGATGATATTAATGACTTCCAGTTTCCTTCACAATTAACCCCTAACAACTTAAAAACGCTTCTGAACACCAATAATTAAGTCATTTAAGTCATTGAAATGAATGACTTAATCAAATTGAATAAAACATCAAAACTATTGAAAACCGTTATCTATTTTAGTATAAAGTTGTCTTTTTATGATATAAGCGGTAAAGAGTAACAATTTCAATGTACAGGCAGATTCCTTAATATGAACACCTGCACCTGCTGATAGCAATCCTGGAACGGCTACAGGATAATAAACTGGCAGTGAAAACTTACCTGGCGATAGTTATAACCACTCCCAGCACAGTGATGGCAGTCAGAATGTGCTGCACTATTAGAACATCCTCATCATAGACTGTCAGTGCAATGAGCACGGCCAAAATTGAGCCTGAGAAGAAGGCAAGGTTCTTAGCCAGCACAGTCAGCACTGGTGATGTAAAGGAGTTCATGTATTTGGAAGTGGGTTTGTAGCCACGGCCTAAACGTCCATGCAGCTCATGGTCCAGCTCATTGAAGTGCCGCAGGTACAAACGACCGTACAGGGACCAGCGTCGTGCGCCCAGGCTTCCAGGTTCTCTGCGAATGACTTCTGTATAGCTAAAGAAAGCATAGAGCACCTGCCACACCAGAATGAAGGGAGATAGCAGCAAATTGGCCAAACCCATCAGCAGGATGACTCTACTAAGCTGCTGTGCAAGCTCTAGGCGGTTTCCATTCCGCTTGTACTTGGGGTGCAGGTTCCACTTATTCTGAAACAGGGAGCCAGGACCCCAGAAAAGGATAAGCTCAAAGTTGTACTTCAGGCCCTGCGTGAGGAACACCACATTGCCCAGCAGGGGGAGCTGCAGCTGCACTGGCAGCAGTGATTTGTTTATCATGGCCACCATGTAGTTCTTGAATCGAAGGATGCGGTGATAGATGTCAAGTTCTGTCAGCTCTTTCTTGTGTATGCACATTTGCTGTTCTCGTTGCAGGCTGATGAGGCGGTCCTGGACTTCCTGCCATGTGAAGTTGCAAAGTTCATCCTGAAACAAGGAGACAAGGAGCACAAAGTAAGCTTGACTAATAGGCAATGCATGACAACATGACTCATTATTTAAGGCATGGTTATCTTCATAGTTTTATAAGCATAAGACATTTCCCTAGGGAGGTGTTCCAGGCACGTCCAGCTGGGAGGAAGCCTCGGGGAAGACCCAGGACTAGGGGGAGGGATTGCATCTCCAACCTGGCCTGGAAAACGCCACGGGATCCCCCAGTCTGAGCTGATTAATTTGGCTCGGAAAAGGGAAGTTTGGGGTCCCCTGCTGGAGCTACTCCTCCCACAACCCGATACCAGATAAACGGACGAAGATGGATGGATAGATGGAAGACATTCGTCCTAAGATTGATTACCTGCTATAGCATGTAACAATAAGTTATTCAGGTGTAGCACTCACCATTCTGATCTTCAGGGCTTTGATGTAGAACTGTCTGATCTCCCAGTAGCTCAAAACATTGCAAAATACTTTAACAAGTCGATAAATCCAGAAGATGGCTGCCATGATGAGAAGGAATATAATCCAACTGTTCTCTTGAATCCTGAATAGAAACAAAAGCCCTTTTCAGACATGGTTGGCTTCATATATCTTTGAAGTAATACATTTGTGTCATTCAGACATTGAGGACGATGTAAATGTTAGTTACAGCTGAGCTCAAAATATGTCGAGACATTTGCAGAAAGAGTCATAATGCTGGTCTGATATTTGGAAGGTGATGGAAAGATAGCAAACCAAATATCAGTCTTAAAATATCCTAAGAGGTGAAGCGGCAGGCTAATTTGAAATCTGGGGTTCAGAATAGCATCTACAGTGGGTACTAAGAGGCACACATGGGACACCTCTTCTCCTCTTATGACATTGTAAATGGACCCTTTATGGACCATTTAACTTATAATATAACGAACAGATGAGAAATAAACAACTGTTTAATGGCACAAAACTTGTGTTTAAAAGTTGTGGGAGCAGCAGCCTGCTTACTTCTTTCTAGAATTACTGAATGTTCTGTATATTACATGTTAATACAAAGAGCACACTGGGAATTAGTTTATATTAGTGCAATTGTATCTTTTTTCATTTCCTTTTATATTAGTTAACTTTCAGATATAATAATTTAAAAAAATCTGAATATTGTTTGGGCATGCACCTGACTTTAAAATGGAAATTAGAGAAGTTATGAGGAGGACAGAGAGGTCCCAAACTGTAGAACACGCTGTTCCCAAATTAGAACTCCAAGCTGTTTTACGTCATGACTTAGATATTGAGTCACAGTCAAATTCAGGAACTAATTAATGAAAGGCCCTTTAGACAAGCAGAGACAAGGCTATATGTAAGAGAGAAAAAAATATGACATATGACAACAAGGCGTGC
Organism: Etheostoma cragini; assembly: GCF_013103735.1. Lineage (NCBI taxonomy): Eukaryota > Metazoa > Chordata > Actinopteri > Perciformes > Percidae > Etheostoma > Etheostoma cragini. The sequence continues at coordinate 13,863,077 of NC_048418.1, forward strand.
GTGAGGTGTCACATGGTTGTCAGCTTGCTGGCCCGGCCGAGTTGTTAGTATCTTGGCTGTTGACAGTTTTACCTCACCAAAGCTATCAATTACATTGTCCTGTTCCGTAAAGCTAGTCTAAACACAGTACACAAATAACTTCCTCCAAGTAACCGTCGGTTGTAGAAATGTGGCAACTCAAAGCTACCAATCTTAGGTTTAAATAAATAAAACTGAGAAAGAAATATATTTCTTAGAAAGAAACACTAGTACTTTAAATCAACACCTTATGCATTTTGATAGAACTGTTTTAGAAACAAATCCAACATGTAATCCTAGTTTGTAATCTGCTATTACCACTGGCATTAAGACATTTTACCAACATGAATAACTTCTAATTTAGCAGATGTTTTCAAAAGGATAATACACAGTAAAAAATTGAACATTTGGGTCACATTGTCATATTTTGGATGAACGGTTTTAGTATAAAAACAAGCAATAAATGCTCAGATGGGCAAATAACATTGTAGTATGACATAAAAAGTTTGTTTCTTTGGAGATCATGTGATGACAGTTAAAAAAAAAAATGCCTATGATTACAAACACAAGAGAGTTCTCATAATTGTATGGGATTTATTAAGAAATCCACAAGGTACATCTAAATAGGCTACTGTTCCATATTCCTTCCTTGTGAATGTCACTGTATCTTGCAGGCTAAAGCCACATCTGACACAAACCAAGAACAAATTAAGTCTGAAAGTCTGATTACAAATGTATTAAGCAGGACAAATTAAATCCCTCTGAAGGCCTGTCTCTAAAAGGGCTATAATAATATACAAGACCATGTCTGCTTGAGAACAAAGCCTCTAATCAAACAGGCTGGAATGAGAGCACAGGCACGTCCTTTTATGTGACTGTTTAAGAGCCTTTAGAGACCTTTTCGATTAATTGACAATGACTTTTCCACTCATTTTGACCCAAAAGGAAAAAATAGACTTTTAAACTTTAAAGTTCTCCATGATACTGGATTAAACATGATTACCTCTGAGTACACTGCTGACTAGGCAGGATGGCATCTGGAAGAGTGACCTTGTTCCTGTCCAAGGGGTTCTGGCCCGGCCCAGTGTGGTTGACCGCTCGATTGGCAAACAGGATGTCATACTCCACACAGTTGACGAGGAACGTGGTGAACGTAACAACAAACAACAACTGACTGTTAGGATGAGAATAAAAAAAGAACAAAAAGACATGAGGCATCATACTTACTGACAACAAACAACCTCACAAAAAAAACTCTAAGTAATAAGAATTACCAAAGAGACTAAAATTGGCATCCAGTATTGAAATAAGTGACTATATTTATTTCTAATCATCAAGCCACAGCCAGTGCACTCTACTGAGAAGAGATTAATGTTTTGAGCTGTTAGATGGACACATTTCACTAAATGAACTATTTGGAAACACTATCTACTAGAATATCAACATTACATGAAACAAATGCAGACCTGTGACCTCAGCTAAATAGTATAGCTAGCTACTCAGCAGCTCAAGCAGTTCAAATACGAGTAACATTACCTACAGCTAACACTAGCGTGCTAACTTGGTAGTCTAACATCCAACCATAGAAATATTGCATAATAGTCTATGTCGAGAGTGCTTGTGTAACCCTACACTACTATGGTAACATAATAACATACTAGGTAGAGGTTAAGATAAAATACACAAATCTTCGTCTGATTTTCTCCAGCTAATGGTTTAAGAAGGCCTATATTAATAAACTATGGTCACAATCAGAAAAAAACAACAGGACCCAATAATAAAGAAGGCCAACAAGTAGCACCAAATACTTTTTTCAGGCAGGAATGGAAAATAAACAATATGTTGTACTGACACATGGCCTGTGTTGAGATTAAGGCTACAAAATAAACAAATGTTAATCAAACTAGGTTATACCGGGATAAATGCTGCAAAAAAGTAGTTTGGAGTGGGGAAATATTTAGGATATATATATATATATATATATATATATATATATATATATATATATATATATATATATATATGAGCTTCTAAGAACAGCTGCTGTTGAAGTCATCTGGCTGAACATGCTGAAGCCTGAGGCACACTTATCTTTCATAACAACTTGAAAAATGGCCAGCGACATAAACAAGGCCCAAGTCTTACTGACAACAGCCATCCGGTTGGAACTACAAACTCAGCCTAATGCTTTTAATTACACACATATCATATCATGATGTATTCCAGGCATCTGAACTCAGAATGATGTACTACTTAATACTTACACAAGTTCAAAGAACTCTGACATCATCATGCAAGCGAAGCCATTCTTTTGATGGAAATGATAGATGTGGACAGGCTGGTTAAGGAAAATCTGAAATAGCATTATCTATTGAAAATTTACACAGCCACATGCTTATTCAATCACTCAAAATACCTTGACTAAGCACAGACAATCGTCATGACAACATGAGATATCACATTTATATTAACCATTAAACCCAAGGCTCCCTAGAAATGTCCCTCTCCCATTGATTCCTGTAGTAACATGTATATAAAAAGAGAAACATTTTCAATTCAACAAATTCTAAATAGGACTACTGACAAAAATCTTAAGTATCTGTATCAGACATAATGACATTGACATATCCACTGAAGGTACAGTTTGAGACACCTGCTATTTAAATGTACTGTAATTTAAAAGGATATCCTTTTGAAGAAGTTATCCAGGTTCTTGATATGGTGCCATGAGTCTGTAACATAAATTAAAGCATTAGCACCTTGACACGATTGCATCTTGTTTCTTATATAACCAACATATTTATTTGGTACTCAATGTGCAGTTAGTCAATTATATTGAAGATAATTCATACTTCAGTCTTAATAACATGTTTACCTTTCAGGCCTTCAGGCACATGCACCAGTAAATCCTCCTCCCCTGGTGGTGAGTCCTCCTCAAAGTCCTCAATTCTCTGATACTGCTGGTAAGCTTCAAAGTTGGCCATTGTGCTTCACATTCTTAAGGTCATCCCCAACTGACAAGCTTCTTGTAGTAAACACTGTTTAACACGAATAAAGTCTCGTAACCTCCGCTACATTCTGTAGCTAGCTACTCAGCAGGTCAAGCAATTTCAAGCAAGTTCAAATAATGCTAACGTTGGCTACTGCTAACATTAGCTTGCTAACTTGCTAGTCTGATGGACAACGCTTGTGTAACCCTACACTACCATGGTAACATGAAAAATACTGGTTGGCAGTAAGTACACGAATGTTCGGCAGATTAACTAAACAATGTTAGTTACCGTTACAACCTAACATAGCTAACTGTCTGATGGCTGGTTAGCAGGTGAATGATTCAGCCACTCATGCAGTCCCGGGGTGAAACGGTTTGTTTTGTTCCGGGCTTGGTCCGTCCATCTGCTGATGGTGGATGCTTTTCGTCTTTGCTTAAAGTCCAATATTGATCAGAGTTGGATTTATGCACGCGGGCATGTCTATCACGATACGTTGGTCTTCAGTCTGTTGCGAGGTCTGCTAGTTGTTTTCCAAAAATACACCATCCAGTGCGTGTCCAGTGTTTTTGACTTACACAAACAAATGTCATCAAAACGTAATTAACATCACTTCCGCTTAAACTGCCATCATTTCCGGGTATGAATTGTAGTTTTCTGTCGCTTTTACAAATAAAGTCCTACTTTTGTCGTGTATCTGTTTAACAATGTTGCACAAATAGTTAAAAAATACGTCAGTATTTAACCTGCAGCACACGTTGTCACAAACTAATAATCACAATAAAAATCAATTAATCTATAGCCGCAGAAATGCACTCTGGGTCACTGTCAACATGGCAGCCTGCGTGGTGCCCGAGGATTACTGTAGCTAGAGCTTATAAGCGAGTAGTTTAACCTTATGTTGTTGTTATCACTGAAATAAGCATGTTTCAGTTACTCTGCTGTAGAGCAAGCATCATTGCTCCGGTGCGGTCATTGTCGTTAAGCCCGCGATGCAATAAAACAACAGCTATATGGAAACTTTCACGGTAGGGTAACTATTGCATGCCGACCTGTAACGTTAGCTGCTATATGTATAGTCAATCATAAAAAACTTGGCCTACTTAGATTTTTAGAGACAGCTTGACATAGCTGGTGTTCTCTATTGTTCACATAAACATGTACACTTGGTTGTACGTGTATTTGAGTTTGTAATCAGGAGATAATCGATCGGCAGAAAATTAAGCAATAATTTCCATGCTTAAGTTGAACTTAAAAAAAGTACACTCTCTTAAGATTCAGAAAAAACTGTAATGTCTGCCATGACAGAAAATCGCGCATGGGTAAAAAAAAATAACTCCTAATGGCAAATAGTATTAATATTATTTTTCATATCCAGGTGGTCTCCACAATCTCTAGCATACAGCTCCTCACAGCAGCCTGGAAATGCCGTCAGTCGTATTTGGAGCCTCACTCAGAGAGCTGTCCGCCACTCCACAACCCGAACAACCAAACCCCGAGGATTGGCCCTGAAGTTCATCCTGGGACCAGCCGTACTCACTGTCTCTGCACGGCTGTTCTGCCAAGCAGCTCACTGTGAGGCAGATGTGAATAACAACACCCTGGTGGAACTTGTGGCCCAAAACCCTGTGCCTGAGTTCAAATGGCATATCCTGTGGGAATTTGTCAAACCTCAGCTGTTTGCTCTTATTGGTGCTGTTGTGGTAAGCTTGAATCACCTCTTAAATGTAATGTCCGTGTTCCTAAAATACAATTTGATGTGACATATACTTAACATAGTGACCTGACATTCATTCTTATCAACTAAATTGATTATTCTTCTTCTTAGCTTGCTTTTGGTGCAGCTATCTTGAATATCCAAATTCCCATGATTCTTGGGGATCTGGTGAATGTTGTGGCACGTTACCTGAGAGAACAGACTGGGAATTATTTCCATGAGATAAGAGGTCCTGCACTGAAACTACTTGGACTGTATGGTATCCAAGTAAGTACACAAGAAATGCTCTAAGCAGTTACACAGCTTAATATGCCAGTGATTCCACAAGAGTCAAGTACAATCTGTCTTTGATGGTAGCAGCAGTTTTATAATAATGATAAAGTTGCAGTAAACGTGTGCAGCATTATTTTCTGCCGTTGCTTTCCTTCTTTCAAATGGAGATGTACTTCTACTAATGTAAAAATAATTTCCTGGTCAGCTATTTTATTTCCACAAATAGTCTTAATTGTACATTTTAAACTTTGTAGTAGTATAGGGGATAATAGCTGGACATTTATTGCTCTGTTAATTAACTGAGAATAAATCCAGGTGGTGGATGCAATAAAAGCAACACCTGGACAATATAATGAAATCTAATACAATAGCTCTGAGATGAGTACCACCTTCATAAAGCTTGTTTTATTATTTTTATTGAAACTGTCAGAGAAAGGTTGTTCAACTCTACAATACCATTACTTTTGAGGCTGTTGTTGGCATGTTGTAATGGATTACACTATAAAGTGTAACTGTGGCTAACCCATTTTTTTAGTAGTTCTACCCATTTAGTTATGGCTTGCTGATCACATTGTTTGACAAAGTTATATTGTCTTAGAGCTATGATGCTTATTACCCTAACCTAGCATGTTCTGTTCCTCACTTGAAAATATGAATCAGTTTAATTACAGGTCAATAAAAACAGATAATTAATCAAATGCTTTTTGCAGGGCCTGTTGACAAGTGGCTACATCATTCTGCTTTCAAGGGTGGGGGAGAGAGTGGCAGCAGACATGAGGAAGACACTTTTTGCTTCCTTACTGAGGTACATATTCCTCATGGTTAAAGCATAATAATGCATGAATACAGCAAAGGCAGGATGCCGTCATGTTTATGCTAATGGTCCTCTATTAAGGGTGGCTTACATCTGTAGACAAGCGTTTTTAACATTGTCTGTGTTATTCTTTTTGTCTCAGGCAAGATGTGGCTTTCTTTGATGCCAATAAAACTGGACAGCTGGTTAACCGTTTGACTGCTGACATTCAGGAGTTCAAGTCATCCTTTAAATTAGTCATCTCTCAGGTATAAAATGATATATGTGTGTGTTGTGAAATATTAAGTAATATGCCATACAGGTTTCATTCCTAATTGTTTCTGTTTTTGCATATTCGCAGGGTCTGCGGAGTATTACACAGACAGTTGGATGTTTCGTCTCTCTCTACATCATCTCCCCCAAACTCACAGGTTTGACGGTAGTTGTCCTCCCCTGTCTGGTGGGAGCAGGGGCTCTCTTTGGCTCAATCCTCCGCAAACTATCCCGTTTGGCTCAGGACCAGGTGATACCAAAAGTAGTAGTAGTATCATTTTTGACCGAATCTTTGTTAAGACTGCAGTTTCATTGACATGTCACAAGGGGCTGCAATATCAAAACAGCCAAAAAAAGTTAAAAAAGCCGTAGATGTAAGTGAGCATAATCCTCTTTACGAAAGGGGGAGACATACTGTAGTGCCTCCGCTATTAAGTTATCTCAGCATTACTAATATGAATTAATATAGATCTGATCTAAATTCTGCCGACAGATGTGAAGATGCCAACTTCTTCCTGACTCCGACTTTGATTCTCATTATTATAGTACTTTGTGGGCTGACATACAAAAAGAAAGGTGTCATTGAAACCAAATAAGCCGGTAATCTGATTTTTTTTTAATTTATTATTTTGAAGAATGTTATATACATTTTTAGGTTCTCCACCACGCGGCAACCTCCACTGCTAAAAAACGAAGCCAATGTGGAGGTGTCAAAAATTGCAGATCATTGATTGGCCACTTGAGGCTGGCTCCGAAAGAGAATCAATCCCCATGTTAAAACGCCTAACTACACAGCGGAAATAAACATGTTAACAGCCTGGTACAAAAAAACGTTTGTGGTCTCTATTGCTGTAATCCCCCTTCATGACAGCTGTATCTGCTTGTGTCTCATCTTAACTTTGTGTTTGATTTAAGGTGGCAAAAGCAACCGGCGTGGCAGACGAGGCACTTGGCAATGTGCGGACTGTAAAAGCTTTTGCAATGGAGGAGCGGGAGCTCCAGTAAGTGAAATTATAGTTTTTACATACTCATAGGTCTCGTAGTGAGAGAGTATACTGTAGGTCAGAGATGATGTGTTTATGTCCTTTTTCCCCAGGTCATATGCATATGAAGTTGACAAATCATGTGAGATGAATGAAAATCTTGGTGTTGGAATTGCAGTTTTCCAAGGAATGTCAAACATTGCCCTGAACTGTGAGTGTATTTTCACGTAAATGTTAAATTATAAACACAATATTGAGCAGATTGGTGCCGTTTTGCCACAATATCCAGTACAGCCATGTTTTGTGTGTGCTGTTAAAACAGGCATTGTCCTAGGAACTATTTTTGCTGGAGGAACTTTAATGTCTAGCAATGAAATGTCCCCTGGAGACCTCATGTCTTTCCTGGTTGCTTCTCAGACTGTTCAGAGGTAAAAGACACAACTTGCTGTACAGTGATTGTTCTTTATGACCATTTACAATAAAATATATCCATTTAAATGTAGCTGATGTTATGGTATAACGCCTTTATTCTCTTAATGCTCAGGTCATTGGCCAGTATCTCTATCCTTTTTGGACAGGTGAGAAAACAAAGCTGTGTATGTATATTAGACCATGCGTTATCTGAAAATGAAGCATTATGTTATGTTTGCATATGTAAAACTCTGTAATGTTATTGAACTGTTAATCTCTAACATTTGCAACAGATGGTTAGAGGGTTAAGCTCTGGGGCCCGGGTCTTTGAATACCTAGCTTTGGTGCCTACCATTCCTCTGTCTGGAGGAGGACGCATCCCATCCAATTCTCTGACAGGAAGAGTAGATTTTATGAACATTTCATTCAGGTTGGAGCCTCATTCTAATTCAAGACAATTCTAGACATCAACTGCACATAAATATCAGAGGGTTTATCAATTTCTTTTTTGCATATTTATAGCTATCCAACAAGACCTGGCCATCAGATCTTGACTAAGTTCAACTTAACGCTGCCACCTAGTAAAACTGTCGCCATTGTCGGAGAATCTGGAGGAGGTAATTTCCTAGTTAACGATTGCAAATGTGCGATCTGTGAACAATGCAATAGTGATCTTATAAATGATTAATTCAATACATTTTAGGAAAGTCCACTGTGGCATCCTTACTGGAGCGCTTCTACGACCCGACCAGCGGCGTAGTTATGCTGGACGGACTCGACATTAGAAAACTCGATCTGTCCTGGCTCAGAGGACAAGTCATTGGATTCATCAATCAGGTAAAGATTGGAATCATTAATGCATCCCATTTTCTTTTAATAATAATTCACTTAAATGAAACTATTGATTATGCACATTCACAACAATCCAGTTTCCGCTGTAACCTCCACCCTGTAACTTTGCAGGAGCCGGTTTTGTTCGGATCATCTATCATGGACAACATCCGCTTTGGGAAGCCTGAGGCCACAGATGCTGAGGTCATCAACGCAGCCAAGCAAGCCAACGCTCACCTCTTCATTACAGGTTTCCCAGACGGCTATAACACTGTGGTTGGTATGTGCTCTCGTTTAGGCATTAACAAATATCAACATTTGTTTGTTATTCAATCACTAAGCTCTAGTTTGTAAACCCAGGTGAGCGAGGCGCGACGTTATCAGGTGGCCAGAAACAACGCATCGCCATCGCCCGTGCCTTGATCAAGAACCCCTGCATCCTGGTGCTGGATGAAGCCACCAGCGCCCTGGATGCGGAATCAGAGCGAGTGGTACAGGAGGCTCTGGACAGGGCCACTAGTGGTCGCACTGTGCTAATCATCGCCCACCGGTTGAGTACCATTCAAGGAGCTGACCTCATCTGTGTCATGAGCAATGGACGCATTGTAGAGGTGAGGCAGCCGAGTATTCAGAGAAATGGAGGTGCTCTCACCTCCTGTTAAAAGTCTCGGCTAATTTATTGGACTTTGTTGTGAGTTCTAAGAAGCACTGATTAGAATTCACTCAATGTGGGGTGGCAGTAGCTCAGTCCGTAGGGGAGTTGGGTTGGGAACCAAAGGGTCGCCGGTTTAAGTCCACATACGGACAAACGTATGGTGATGGACTGGTAGCTGGAGAGGTGACAGTTCACCTCCTGGGCACTGCCAAGGTAGTTTGAGTGGCTTGAGCAAGGCACCGAACACCCAACTGCTTGGGGCGCCTATCCATGGGCAGCCCCCTCACTCTGACATCTCTCCATTAGTGCATGTATAGGCACTGAGCATCTGTGTGTAATTCAGACCTGTGTGTAATAACAACAGAGTGTAAATTGTAGTTTCCCCTTGTGGGACTAATAAAGGATACATTATTATTATTAAAATTCAATGTTCAGTAATTTATACGTAAATATTGGGGCTTCCATCTCAATGTGCTGAGTGTGTAATATACATTTTAATAAATCTGACAGCTAACAGCGTCCTCTTGTCTTTTAGGCCGGGACTCACATGGAACTGCTGAGCAAAGGAGGACTTTACTCTGACCTGATCCGCAGGCAAAGAGTTGAGGGGCAGAAATGAACACACCAAAACTTGTCTACTGTAGTAGTGCTGTACTCTGGACACTGAGAATTTTTTGTTTTTAAAGAAATTCATAGGAAAGGCTTTCCTGAATTGATAAATTCTGTAAAACATGTAATGTAAATCTACCAGCTCTCTACCTAGCTTTACGACCAACTCAAATGTATTTAGGTGTATTTGTATAAGCGGACCAACTGGATCAGCCTGTGATGATTAACTACACTATTGTACAGTATTTAATTTAAATGGGATTATATCATAACGCTGTTCTCTTTTATCCTTTATAGAATGATCAATTATATTGTGGTAGGAAAAAAATAAACTTCAATTTAATGAGAGTACACTGTATTTTCACTTTTTTTATGGATTCTAATACATAAAATGTCCATGTTTTTTTCCACAAATGCAGGATTGAAGAAACTACAGACAACCAAACAATGAGCATTGCTTTGTGGACAGTGCCATCTTAAAGAGTGTAATATGTTGTGACAATAACTAAAAACTAACAATGTAAACTATATACAGCCTCCTTTCAACAGTGTTTGATGCCCAGACATTTTGAGTGTATGACTTTAATGTCACTTTTTTATATGTCGAGCTAAGAAAAAAAAGTAATTAACAGCCTAATTAGGCTGTTATAACTTATTCAAAGTACACAAACATATTAGTCTGACAGCGTCTTTGTAGAATCAATTTGCAGTTTGCAATAGATTGCAAATTTAGATTGCAAATAACTGATTTAAGTACAGGAAACACATTTAACAAGGTACTTGTTTCAGATATCACATAGTGCTCAATAAGTAAGATACATCCCTGACAGCTATTATCTTTGACTATAATATGTGGGTCAATTTGAGAGGGGGCTGTAACGTAACCGATTCCGTGGTCTGTCCCGGGACCATGGTCTCTGGCAGGGACCAGTGGTTACTGCCACTAGCGGCGCTGGAGACACTGGTCCCCATTTCTTGTTGTTTTGGCAGCACTGTTAGTTGGATGTTTAACTGTCTATGATAAATGTCAGAGGTGATCATCTTTTTTCTATAAAATACACTATATCAAATATTTTATGATTATTATTGTTATTATTTTTGATTATGAAAATCTGTAAAAAATACTACTTACGTAGCTCATTGAAATATTGACACTGATGTCATGGTGCTAAAGGTTAGATCCAATTTTAGTTAAAAAAAGACGAAAAAGCTATCCATAAATGTCACAGTTCTACCATTCTAACATAATTTAGCTTACTGTTACTTGATCATCCATAAATATAATTACAGCTGTTAATTTAACATTAATAAAGCTTGTAATGTGGCCTCCTCTTTGTTTTCTTGCTATGTTGACCTGAACTAAAATGGTTTCTTTTATGCAGGCCACAATTGACATCCTGGTGACATTTGAGGGTTTTTCCAGATTATATGCAGAGAAAATCCTTGGAACGATCATCGAGTACACTACATTTACTACACTACATTTATTTTACATTAGTTTCTAGATCAAGATTTGATACAAAGGGTAACTGGTAACATTGGTAAAGACACGGACCTACTACTCATACAACTAAGACTAATAATAATAATTTAATCATTGTTATTAAGATTTCTGTTAAAAGTAATGATCAGTAATATTTGACAGACATAAGATAATGTTTTAATTTATTTGTTTTTACATTTATTTAGCCCAGGGTTGCCAACACAATGAAAATGGGAGGTGTGAATTCATGTATGGTCAATGGTTGTCAAGGCAACAGGCAGATGACAAGGACCACAAGACAGACCAGTGTCTTTAGCGCCCCTAGTGGTAGTGACCACAGAATCGGCTAGTTTACCTTCACTTATTTTGTCTTCCTTTTAACCAAAGTCTGCCATAAAACGTCTTCAAAAGTCATGTTGTTGCATACAGCGATGATTTGGAATCTTGGTCTGTTTTTTTTTTTAAATGTTTTGGCTTCTAGATGACCAACAATAAACTCGGATGCAGAACGACCAAAAGATTTAAATCACACACTCGAGTGAACCGTACTGTTCAAATAGGAGATTACATACAATACAGTTAGATGTGGTTACTGTGGGCAAGAATAAACAATAGAGCATATATATTGTCAGAAATAGGAAAAAGAAAGAAGGCTTTCCCCCCCCCCCCAAACTTGTGATTTGATAGATATTCTACAAAATAAATGAGTATCGAGTGCTATTTTGGTATTTACAAATTAAAATGATTGAGAATATATGAGTTTATTTTTGTATCAATATTTATTTCAATATTCTGATCCACACCAGCTGGAGGCGCCAATGCAATCGTTGTTTGCCAACCGCCAATAAACCACCCAGAAGAAGAAGATCAACTAGGAGCAGCAAGTGCAGATAGCTTTAAGCCAACGCTAGCTATCAAAACATTATTAACCCCAATTTGGGGCCGTTGTCTTGCTAAGTTGTTTAAGTCAGGCTTCACTGGCCAAACATGCAGAAATACGAAAAGCTTGAAAAAATCGGAGAGGGTAAGTTTCATACGCTTTTTATAAAGTTAATATTAGCTAGGCTGGTTTGCTAACATAGCATTAATGTAGTTGCAGTGCTAGCTAACGTTAGCTAGATTGTAAACGTTGTGCCTGTGTTAGCTAATTCCCTTGTTAACCATAAACAAAGCTGTGTGTAACGTTACAGGTTTTACTTGCACTAACGTCCTAATGACAACAAGATATGTCTGAATATTTCTGCCTGCCAGTATTTACGATATTAGGGTTGCTACCTATCGTTAGCGTCAGGACCTCTTGACGTTGCTATGTCATTCAACAATACGATAACTGATTAATCAACCCAACAGTATAACGTTATATGCTCCGTAGGTACGTATGGGACAGTTTTCAAGGCTAAAAACAGAGAAACCCACGAAATTGTGGCTTTGAAAAGGGTCAGGCTGGACGACGACGACGAGGTAACGTTATGTTTTCAGAATAATATTAATTGCTTTAACGTTATCTTTAACGTTTGCTAAGTATTTTTGCACACCCTGTAGAAAACCGTACTGCCTTCTTTTTCTTTCTAAAACAGCTATATTGTACATATGTTAGTGTCTTAAACATATTATTTATTGCAATAGGTTTATTCTATATTTTTGTTCTTGGCGGTTGCAGTACTCTGCTTTATTGTTTCTGTTGTTATTCCCTGTTGTTTAATGTATGCACCAAACAGCCAAGGCAAAGTTTAATGCAAGTTGAAACTTATTTGGCTAAACATCGCATTCTAATTATTTGCTAGCACGTTGTTAGCAGGCTAGTGCCAATCACACTGGGTGTCCTTTCTTTCAGGGGGTGCCAAGTTCTGCTCTGAGAGAAATATGTCTTCTGAAGGAACTAAAGCATAAAAACATTGTCAGGTCAGTTTGCTGAATTTACCTGGTTGATGTGGGAGTGAAAGGTAGTGTTTCTCTGTTTGTCAGCTGAGTTAAAATGCTTGTCAGTTTGCATTCATGTCAACCATTAAGTCAAAGCTATTCTGTCTTTTCCAGACTACATGATGTTTTGCACAGTGACAAGAAGTTAACCTTGGTTTTTGAATATTGTGATCAGGTGAGATAGTTGTCCCAAAACATACAGTATGTTTTAAAGTGTACGTTTTTAGTGCTAATGTGTGTATGTGTGTGTGTGTGTTATCAACTGCAGGATTTGAAGAAGTATTTTGACAGCTGCAATGGGGATCTAGATCCGGAAACTGTGAAGGTAAGAGACGAACATCCTGGATAGTCCACTGAGAGGGTTTATCCAAGGAGAGAATGTCTGCTTAAATGCATACTAGATAGACAATTTGGTTTGTAACTAGCCTCATCTTTGGCCTCATCTTTTGCATCACATGACACTTGGAATGTTCTTTCTCTGATGCAGTCATTCATGTACCAGCTGTTGAAAGGCCTCGCTTTCTGTCACAGTCGAAATGTTCTTCATAGAGATCTGAAGCCGCAGAATCTCCTCATTAACAGAGTAAGTGTTTTGGTGTATTTGGACTTTGTCAGGCTGCACAAATTATGCACACTTGAAATTAGTAACACCATGTGTAAAATGTACAGCTCAATATTATGCGCTGTAGTTTTTTATTAGTTTGTGGTGATATCATCTGGTTATATTTGGTCACTCTGTCTATAGAATGGGGAGTTGAAGCTGGCTGATTTTGGGTTGGCTCGAGCCTTTGGCATACCTGTGAGGTGTTACTCAGCAGAGGTAGGTTGTACTTCATTAACACATTAAGTGCTAATACCTGACTTCTTGCATCTTAATATGTGTAACCTGCATGAAATTGCATTGATTTTTGGATCATTCAGTATCTAAAGAAAAACCAAGTCAGAGACTGAATTTTAAACATTTTTCCGAGGGATTTTGAATTGGGTAATCACAATATGAAGAGTTATCTTCACCTTTTTATAAAAACCACACAATTGGTGACACAAGTCGTTAATTGCATCGCCATATAAATATAATCTCAATTCCTGTTTTGCCAATAAATTTACAATGAGAGTTCATCCATCCATCTTCATCCGCTTATCCGGTAGCGGATCACGAGGGCAGCAAGAGTTTAACCAAAAATCAGTGGACAGTCTCAGCTTTTTAGTGTGGTATTTTGAATTAGCATTGGGTACCAAACTTAAAAATTTTTTGGGGTACTGACGGAATTACGTTGATAGTACCGAGGACCGATTAAGGAATTTAAAGTGCTTTACATTAAACGTTAAAGACCAATTAAATGGTCATGAAAGTAAAACAGGCTAAGATAGAAAAGAAAACAAATACAAGAATAAAAGTTACAGTGCTGTGTAACAAATGAATAATTATTTGATTTATTAGGTTGTAGGGACAGTTTTGGAAGGGGAGAGGAAGGTGTTTTATTTTAAGTAAATAGGATTGGAATTATTATGGAATTTATTATGTGATTGGTGATGATATGAATAGTACATTGAAAGCTTTCAGGCTTTGTAGGGCTGGACAACGTGATCTAAAAAATAGATATCTCAGTAGAAAAAGTAATAAAATGACTCTTCTAACGAGCAAACTGCAACAACAATGGCAGATATGTGGCCTATTTAAAAAAAGGAACACTCCTTTTTTTTTTTTTAATGCTCTCATTTGTGTGAAAAGTCAAATTTCTCTGAAGTTGAGCCATTATTTAATGATGGGAGAGAGTCAAACACACAGCAGCATGTGGTTTAACTGGTGTTTTGGTGTTTTTGTTGATACTGGTGATATTAAAGAAATGTCATTCAGATTTGGTCAAGCTGGTCGGCTGACCTAAGACCCTGGCGCACCAATCTCATGAGGGGACACTTGACCCAAGGTGACTACTACTGATCTAAAAATGTAATAAAACAGAGAACCTAAAGGGGCACAGAGTTTGAAGCATAGAGAATTTGAAGTAAGGCCATTTCAAAAGGTCATTTAATTTCCGAGGATGTATTACCCTGAGACTCTGAGACTGGGTTCGGGAGAAGAAATGGATGATCCGACAAATATCTCACACCACATGAATATTCTTTATGCAGTATGTGTAGCATAACGTAACTGCAGTAACTGAAGTTCCTATGATTACAGTATGGGGATTTAAACAAAATGCCTATACTACTTATCACTAATATCTTTGACTATTATTGCCCGCCAAGTCAAATGGTCAAACATTGCGAACAGTTATGACTCAATATCGGATCTCTTTAAATTACTTACATTTATGTGTTTCCAGTTTCTACAAATTAAGTTTTCCCTGTAAACATGACTCATGAAAAGCTGTTCTGTAGCAGGTGGCCACATCATTAGCATTCATTCTCAATTTAACTTTTAAACGCTTCAAGATGAAATATAACGCCGTCATTGCACATCACCAAACAAATGTTCAAAAAACTCTAAAACACCCAACACCTGACAAAGCAGCAGTCTGTTTAAGTTATCAAGAAGGTGCAAACCAGATATGACTGATGTAAATTCACCATTTAGTATTTCTGACTGTGTGGCTGAATCCATCTTTGTGAAGTCAGTGTCAGTACAAAATGACACTCAGTCCAGAGAATGGCCATTACCCTGACTGCCTGAACGATTGTACTAACACCAGATGGGCTGTGATAATTGATGTGATTGGATCTAATTCTTACACTTTACGTTGTGATTTGACGTAGGTGGTGACTTTGTGGTACCGGCCTCCAGATGTGCTGTTTGGTGCAAAACTTTATTCTACTTCAATTGACATGTGGTCTGCAGGATGCATATTTGCAGGTTTGTGTGTGACTTTTGACAAATGAGGATAGAAATTGTTCTATTTTTGTCTCTTGAATGTTTTTCTGGTATCTTGTGGGCCTAGGATCCATCTGATATTAATACAACTAAAATCATAAGTCATTTAAGTATATGCCACTTTTGTTAAATATTGCTTTCAGGGTTCAGTATCTTGAAACTCTTCTGTATGAAGGCCTAAATTGCCAAGCATCAGTTTATTTACAGGTGTTTCAGCTTACTAGGGAACAGCAAAAATTAAGATTGTGTAAATTTGGGGCTAAATGTAATTATTTATTAACCATGTACAATTTGTATAATAATAACTTTTAGGGTTTTTATCCGGCCATGCTTAGGTGCTATGAATGAAAACGGGTGTTATGTAGGTTGTTTTAGGACACGAAACTAAAGCATATATAAAATGTTAATTATGTGTCATGTTGATTGCATGTCCTATTCAGAGCTGGCTAATGCTGGACGGCCTTTATTCCCCGGGAACGATGTGGACGACCAGTTGAAAAGAATCTTCAGATATCTTTTATTTATTTATTTTATTTTGTACATAATTTGTGGGTATTGACAACTTTTGTTTTGTGCTTATTAAGTTCGGTATGTGGGACTCTGACCACGAGGGTGGCTTCAGGCAGAACTGTTTGATACTACGTGATGTATTTAAAAAAAGAAAAGTTTACAGGTTTTCCACACCTCTGTTGCAAAAAGTCTTTCTTTAACCACTTGGTACATTGTTGGGTACACCGACTGAAGAACAGTGGCAGACAATGACGAAACTCCCAGATTACAAGGTAACTTATTAATGCCATTTTACTGTATAAGTCCCATGGCACAGTGGATGGAGTATACCTCATGTCTTACTGAACGATTCTTTAACTGCTTCTCTTTCTACCTACAGCCGTATCCAATGTACCCAGCCACCACCTCACTGGTGAATGTGGTTCCCAAACTAAGTAGCACAGGACGGGATCTACTCCAGGTACTTAGACTTTGTCTACCTTCATTCTCACACACACACACACACACACACACACACACACACACACACACACACACACACACACACACACACACACACACACACACACACACACACACACACACACACACACACACACACACACACACCACAGTCAGTACCTAGGTAGTTCTTTGTTATAGTTTTCTTTTACAATTGTGTTGAATAATTCCAGCTAAAATTAAATACTTGTGTTTGCTAATAAACACTTTTGCTTGCAAGATATTAGATATTGCTTTTAACTTATTTAACTTAAGTTTTCTTTGATCCCACCTAGAACCTGTTGAAATGTAATCCTGTCCAGAGGATCTCAGCAGAAGAGGCCTTGCAGCACCCTTACTTTGCTGATTTCTGCCCACCCTAAATGCTAAATCCTCTTGCTGAACCCCAGCCGCCTTCACTCTCATTAGGACCAGTCCCAACAAGGCAAATCCCTCACCTGTTTTCAAACACTCTTGCGTTTTATTCGGTTGTGCCTCAGTGTGGAACAAAGTCAGAGGCTCTGCAAGGTTTTAGGTTCTTTTAAACTGCAAGCCTGTTTAATTTGGTACATATACGCCTCCCAGTTAACCAGCACTAATGTGGGAGGGGGCATTATGAGTTGCATTGAATACATTTTTATACATGTGGAAACATTTGTAAACAAGACTTACAGTTAGTTTCTTCCATTAAAAGAAGTCTTAACATTGGTGGAGACTGTTTGTTTGGATGCCAATACCTATTTTGATATTTGAAAGTTTGACAAATGGAGATAAATTGGCCACCAGCACAAAGCAGAGACACAAAGGTTTGATGAGATTCACTCAAATTTAATGATCAAAGAATTGAGATATGTGTGGACAGACTAGTGAATGGTGACTATTTATGGATTATCTGAAACATTTGGCATTTTTGTACTGCAGGTTGTTCCTTATTAGCCACAATATATTCTAGATCTGGTGCTGGTACTGACACGTCTGTGATAAGTTAATATCTGCTGATGGCTGGCTCTAGTGATTCCCAGGCAGCTTAAGGCTACAATGTTTTGATCTTAATTGCTTGATCTTAGATTCAAAAGCAAGCAATTTATTAAACTATAGGCTTAAGTTGATGTTACTTTATTTTTAGGATTGTATGTTATTTTTGTAACACTTTATTTTACAAGTCTGTAATTTGTAGAACTACTGTATGTGATTTGGTACTAATTTCTATCTTTAAAATAATTAAACCAGAGTAAATATTTATGATTCTCTTATTATGGATTTGCATTGACTAAATGATTCGAGGTTACACTAGCAATTAATTGGAAATGTACACTGTCTATTTTCCCTATAATTAGTACCGAATTACACTTCTTTCCAAGAGAATATTATGCAATTTAAGATCTATAAAATACAGTTATATTGGTATTTTCGACCAGAACAGAATACAGACTTGTCATTCTAATGTTTCACATACAATTAGTCCCTTTGTCCCACTACCTATTACAAGTATGTATAAGAGCATGGGAAGGTTATTTATGATTTTCTCTTTTTCTCAGGCTTGTTATTTCCCCTCTTGTATTCGTCATTTGTGCACTTTGTTTTTAATATTAAGTATGTTGAACACTGTCAGCCAGGATTATAGCCAGTCATCAATAAATGGGCCTATATATGAATAGTGGACCATTAGTGACACTTTTTTATTTTTACATCATCTTTATCATTATACAATAGTAATGCTTTTAGCTTTCCTGAAATTATTTTGTAATTGTTGAATAAGAGATGAAAGTATTCAGGCATTGATAATCTGAATTTTCATATGATTGTTTTGCACCATTAGTTGTTTCCATTCTGGTAACCTAATTATATTAACATGGTTAACAGCTTGCAGTGTTATTTCACTCCGGCGTGTTACGGCGCTACTTATCCCACAAAGGCTACATAATGAGTTGTTTGAAGTAGCTGTGTTAATAGCTAAATGTATTATTTTCATTTTGCTGATGTAAGACAACATAATGGATGCATGTATTTATTTATGGTGGAATGTCTGCTCATTTGTTTTTCATTTGTTTAAATGTATCACAACCTTATTTGGTACAGAAATTTTCTTTTTAAATGATATGTTACTCAAATCTATAGTGTTTAGCCGACTCTTTTTAGGATTTGAAATGTTTGAAGGGTGTGCGTGTGTCTAAGTTGTAATGAAAAGAAACAAAAGCATTTGCTCTCAGTATTTCATTATCTCGTAATGACTGGACATTTAAGACAAACTGCTGTACAGTTACTTCATACAGCTTACATTTTAATTTTGGTTGAAAAGTAGATTTTGCACTTTGCTTTGGTTGGTCAAATTCGGGACAGATGTCACTGATTCTTCTTGTGTATATTTCAGCCAATACGACTCAATATTTTGTAAAGTGGACAAAAATACATGTTTGCTTTTGAAATTGGAAGTTCGTTCCTGACCTTGGAACCAGTACTTGACTAAACTGTCTCACCAGAAGGTCCATCCATTTAAGTAGCTGTAGTGGAGCTTTCGATCATTTCCATGACAACAGAGCAAACTCTGCTGAGGAAGATGGTGTGAAATGGTTGAAAACTCCACAACAGCTACTATATACACCTTGTAGTGAGATTTAAGTTTTTTTTTTTCACTTTGATTTCTTTGAAAAATATTTACACAGCTTGCATATTCACAAGTCACCTGGACTTTTTTGCATTTAGGAAACATCTGTTGTAAATAGTAAAAATCTTGTAGACTGGATCTCAACTGTTTACTTTTGTCAGTGTCAGTGTACACAAGCCCCCGCTGCTACACACTTGATTAAGCTAGGTATGAGCTTTGTTTAAAGCACTTGAAATTTGGTTTAAAATACACAATTTTTCTCAGTATACGAAATGTCTGAATAAGCAACAATCACATTAAGGTTTAGGAATAGACGAGGTCCTACAGTTGGTAACTTTTATAAAAACTAACCTTTTGTCCTGTTTGCTTAAACTGTCACTATACCTGACAGTACTACATGAATCAAATACTCCCACTCCTCTGCCTCCTCCTGGTGCTGTTAAATGGGCTCCTGTCAGGATATAGTGGGTTTCAGCAAACGTTTTTATAAAAATTATCTACTGAACCTTTCAAGAGTCTAACAATAAAAAAAACTGAGCTAGTCTGCTTCACCGGGACGGAATGCTTGTAACCTGGCAACAGTAGTAAACAACCCGCAAAATGATTATTATTAAAATGTTGGACAGGTCTCAAAAGGTGCACAAAAGTCTGACATCACGTATTTCCAGCGTTGATCCCACATCTAACCAAAAAGACGAGCTAAAAACACAAAAACAGAAAATCGGTCAATTTGCCAAAACTGTTTCTAATTATGTCCTTAAGAATGTGATTCCGTTTTTGGGACTTTAAGTAGGCATGCAATTTGGTTTGATAGTAAAGTAACAGTTCGACATGACACTGACTACGTTACACATAGTTAAGTGTGTATTAACTATTTAATGTACAGTTCAGAGTTACAATCACATATCTACAATAAAATTCACATAAAGCACATAGAGCCAGATGAAGCAAGTTCAATTCCCCAAATGTTTTGCGGATGGAAACCTTAGTGTTACTTTTAAGAACCAGTCTTGAAGGCACACTTTAGTTTCACTTCAAGCCACATTATGTTCAGTTAATCCATATAAAGTGAAGGAACGATACAGCCTATTTCCCACATCTGCAGAATATCTATCTTTTTGAGTATTGCACGATCCCAAGCCTAGTTTGAGAAGGATGTGGAGAATGTCATTTTGATTAATCTGGCTCCAAAAATACATTTGGGACCATACAAAGTGAATAGCATGTCTAAGATTACATAAAGAGACCAGCGATAGGATAGAATACATAATGGTCATGCAAGGAAGAAAATGGGTGATGTAACAACTGAAAAACGTAGAATTAAAGAGGTTAAATCTATGTGTTGGGTGACAGAAATATATAGAATATGGTTTTCTACTTGGCCATAACTATGCAGTAAATATCACAGCTCCCTAATGAGCACAAACAGTTCAGTAATAGTTTCTGCCAGTTCAGATACGCTCTGCTGTTCTGTGACTGGTAGTAAGGCAGGGGGTGTGGGGAAGAGAGGTAAAGACCCAGGACATTTTCACAATTCCTTCATCCACAGTTTGCGGTTATGCTGGGTAATTTGTTTGCTTTTTAACCCGACAACACGACAAAAACCCACACATACTCAAAATCATCATGACAATGCAGCATCATCGGAATAGCATCATTGTGTAACGTAAATTGACATTTGTGTCTATGTATTTAGCTATTGATGATTAATATACAGTTGTCATATCATATATTTGTGTTGCAGGTGGCAGCTGTTCAGTCTACATCCATTCCAACTGTTGAATATGTCATAAATTAAAAACTCACCGAACTTTTTTTTTTTAAGTCAATTTGTTAACACTTGTATCTTATTCTGTGAATTTATTGCTCATGAGCCAGCGTCACTGATTCACCTTTTTTGTTTCCTGAAAAGTCTAATTTCCATTGAAAAGTAAAGGTTTCATTGAGATAATTTCTTTTCACGAGGTGGTGTCCAGTTCCTTTTGGAATAAGCTCTTATTCCTATTAACAGTGAACACACCACGTACAACAGTGGTTGTAGTTAAAACTAAAGTCATAAAAGGAAGCCACAACCATAGACGTCCAGTCATTGGCTTTCAAGTGATGGCTGATTTCCAAGGGTTTGTGCTTCACATCAACAGTCATCTAATACACAGTCAACAGAGTAATAAAGCTACAGTGTTATGAACACCACTTAACTTGATTGGCATTATACTTGAAAGTTTCACATTAAAAAAAACTATACTCTGAATTTCCAGTAAGTATTTATGAGGATATGCAAGTACCTACAAGTCCATAAGTGTAGTGTCAAGGATTTAAATAACAAGAGAGGAAGTATACTAACACGAAGATAAGAAGAAAAGTTGTGTACGTAACTAAGATAGGTAAATATAGGAGTTTATTATATTTGATCATTTATACATCACAAACTGTTATTTGTGACTTATTACATCTTCTGGAATAACAATTAAAGGATACAATGGTAAAATTGTACAATGCATTCCTGTCATAAATCAACTGAACGGGCTGAGGTGCGTGGTGGTTTTGATGTTTTGAGGCAATTCTCTTGTTTCTAATAAAGTCTATTTAGTTGTCAGTTACATTATACTGTAATCACCAGAAACTCAAAGACACTTACGGTCCACCCGGATAGAAAATCCAAATTCCTTTCGGTGTAAGAACAAGTGAAAAACACTCATCTCTCTCCATATATATATATATATATATATATATATATATATATATATATATATATATATATATATATATATGAAAAATGTCTCACATGAGCAGTATAGAATTTCTTTATGGCATTTGATTTAATTTGTATTTACACATTTTTCTCAAGTTTAGGAATGTCACCAACAAGCTTTTTAAAGTCTACATATGTTCAATAGAGAATAGACTACTATCACAGGAATTGTGCTGATGAACACCTTTAAGACACAGTAATGAAAAAAAGAATTGTTACTGAAGAACTGTTAAAAAAGGCAAAAAGGAAAACCTGATTGTTTCTCTTCTAGTGAATCCAATGTAAATAAACAAGGGAAAATTGTTGCAGCAAGCTGCATGCTAGCATTTGCTTTGTGACAGTCAGCATGGCAACACTATCTCACAAAATTGGAAAACAATGAAGATTGAAACGTCAGCTCAATAAAGATACAATCATGGCCTTTTTTTACCATTACTATGCGTAAAAAGTGACTTAAGTTAATAAACAAATCCAATTCGGTAGTTAACACCATCCACGTGAATCAAAACTAGATACTTGCATATATACAAATAATCAAGTTCCTTTTTGAAATTGTCGTCTAATTTATGAGACAATCCAAACCCTCACAGTAGCAAAAGGCAACAATAAACACCAGTCTAGTGTTTTGATTCGAGTATGATCAGCTTGTTTAATCCAACAATCAGCTTTAGAAGTTGATCAGATTTCCGAAAAGGCTCTCCTGTTCAAACTGGCGACAGTATAAGGTCACTCAATCCAGCATTGGTTAGATGCCGGAGACGTAACACTGTTGAGAAACTGCAATGCTACACATACCAATCCACATGTATTCTCTCTTTTTTTATAATTGATGTACAGCAAAACCTCTGCAACACTACTACATCTCATCACAGGTCGGAAGCTTTTTTTGGACCCATTTCTCGTCCCGGACTGTTAATAACTCTAAAGTGATTGCATAAGAAAAACAAATCCACGAAATGAAACATGAATAAATTAACACTGATGCCCTGACATGGCAGTTAAACCTGAGTTCTGTTTTGAAAGTGGTCTCTTTTTTTCTGATGATAGTACTCTATTTCTATTCAGGCATCGATAAACTCTATTACATGTATATGTTTTTGAGTTATACACTGAACCAATAAATACATAAATTATTTCACAGTTTGCTGTCAAGTCCCCAGATGTGCCACCCCACCCCCAACCCCTACTTTATGTTGTCAACAAGCAAACTCTTCGAAGTTGCCTAGAGTCGGGTGACGAGGTAACATGTTCGGCGTGAATCCGAGACTGTCCGAGTGACTCCGGAGGGTGTCACAGGTGCTCTGCAAAACAGAGGGAAGGGAAGGAGGGAAGACGAGTTCAAGCGGGTTAAGGGAGGGGCGATGAAGGGAGGGATGATGATGATGATGTAGGAAATAAATGAGCCACAGGTAAAATGAGAGAGACCGGGACGATGAAGGGATGGAGCGGAAATTGAAAATAACAACAACGTAAAAACGTATGTGGTGAGGACAAATTGTGCAAAAACGCATTAGAAAAAAGAAAAGGATATATAATGGAGGGCCATAGATAGACAGAAACATATGGGGACAATGATGAGATAATGAATACAACAGATTCGAAAGTTCCAAGATCAGCCACATCGCATATGTTTCACAGGTAGTGAAAAGAGAGTTTAAAGAAAACCAGGGGAAGGTAGGGAAAGATGAATGAAAGAAGGGAGAAGAAAAAGAAAACAGCATATTTTTAGTCCTGTTTTTACACTAGCATATTAGGTTCTTAAAGTTATGGAAGTTGAAACATCCACATATGTCTGCATCCCCCTGTATGTGCAAAGGTACTCGCTGAGTAGATACTCCTGATACTGTATGTGAAAACCAACCATAGGTAGTCCCGTCGGGAGAACTGGCTTATCCAGCAGACAAAAAAACATTTATATTTTGTGCAAACTCACTGCATGCAGACCTGTGATAACATCACAACGTAATGCATCTAGTGATGTTATCTGGCACGAGCCTCAAATGCATTGCCTCTAAATGGACCTCTGTGCTGCATGGAAATAAATAGATCTGGCGTGGTTCCGCTTTTTATACAACAATTCAATAAATATGTAATCTGTTTTCACAGGAGTACTGCGCTTTATCCTATTGGGAAAGAAAGCATCATTATTTACTGGAAGGTGCACGTTTTGCATAGTGCAGAGAATCAAATCATTATGCACCTGGAGAATCCAACCAACTTCTGTTGAGCCAACGGTAGATATTAAAATGCTAACTGCAGTGTGATGATCACCCCTCTTTTTCTTCCCTATCTACCAAATCATTTGTAGCCACTGAGGAAATGATGTATGAGATGGTCTCAGGTATGTATAAAAGAGAGAGACAGCATGGGAGGGAGCATCTATTATCAATGGGGTGTGCTACCTGGGGGCATGATTAGGCGTGACACCAGGGCTGGTTGGGTTCTCTGGAAACACCTGGAATAGACATGATGAAAAGAAAGATGGGTGAGGGTGACTGAAATGAAAATAAAACACAATGCAAATGCTAATAGTAAAAGTAGTGAAGGAACGCAGCAAGAGTGTTTTTCCCCTCCACGACATCGTTAAAGTAGGAAGAAAATCTTCCAATAAAAAGATTTGAGTGTTTTTAATGAGCAGGGGAAACAAAAGAAGATTACTGTCATCCACAAGTGTTAAAAATCATTAAAGAGAATGTTAAACTTAAAATAGAGTCTAAAAAACACAAAATGCATTACTTTACTGTTGGGTTGTTTGAGTGGAGATGTGAACAATGAACTAGTTGAAAAATGGTTATTGAAAATGAGAGAAAGGAAGTACAAAAGGATGGTTTATTGTAAGCGGGTGAACATATGAAATGAATGGGGCAGAATACAGTAAATATCACACTACGTTAGACTCCAGTAAAAGAATGACATACTGTAAATATCAGCCCACTAAATAAATGATTTATCTACTGCCACTTAAAAACCAGACTGACTAAAATAACTTCCTTCATAACTATGTTGGCTTAAATGAACATGTCTCCACTTCAACTGCAGAGAATAAACATCTTATTTCAATCTTTTCTTCCACATCAGCTATCAAACCAAATCCTAAACCTGAGGCAACTGAGCATGCACAAACAGAAACCACATGCAGAGACAAACCCATGGCTTTTTCACAGATTTGAAGAAAAGTCGCATAATGTTGAATTGTTGGTAATGAAAAAGTCTTGGGCTTGTGTGTCATACAACAAAGAATTAGAGCTTGCGTTTCTAAGACTTTGCCAATAATGGATGCAAACTGGGGGATTCGGTGTTCTCGGGGACAAAACGGTCTGCGCTGAACAAAAATCGGCTTAAATGCTTTTGATTAAAACAGCTTCAGAAAAAAAAGGAAATGTTTTGCTTTTGTTAGTGCTTCCAACCCTACAATGAGCTGCAGAGGGGGATTAGTGGCTTTTACTTGATCTGTGGACATGAGATACGACCAGTGATCCCCAAGAACTGGATTAAGTGGTTGTTACAGTTTATATTTTAAAATTAAGTTCAATTTGGATTGAAATGAAAGTTTAGTTTGTCTTTTGAAAAAAAAAAAAATGATTGTAGTTGTATTGGGAGTTACATACCTTAATAAAATATAATTTGTTTGAGAACTTGACATATATTACATTTATGATAAAAATGGTTGTTTTTTTACAGAACCAAGTTGTGATTGTTGTTTGTGCATTTCACACAGATTAGCCCTGAAATACCAGAAAGAATTTAGCTTGCTCTTCTGTGTAATCTGAATTTGAACTGACAACTATAGAGATATGAAGCTATAAAAGAACAAGGGACAGAATGTCATTTAGCTTTAGCTATGTTCATTGTCACCAATTTTGTATAGTATGAAACGCAATGTGTAGATAGTCTCTCAAATCTAATATACTATGCTACTATGCTGGTAAAACAGAACAGATTTAAGTTTGTCCACATATATCACTAATTAGGCAGTTTCAAGAACATACGGTAAATAATTTATAAAAAATAAAAGTGGACCCAAGCAACTTCTATGTGGGACTCCTCAGGAGGTATTTATTTATCAGATAAGATATTATTCTGTCAGAGAGGTAAAGGTTAACCTGTGGAAGAGCTATGATCACTAACATCAATTAAAATTTGACTGAAAATAGTAATGTCACAATTTTTTCTCAGCACAGTAGGTTAACTAACAGTTCTACAACTGTAGTCAGGTTTAATTCAGTAGTATTTGCTAAGAATGAGCTGAATACTGATATCAAGAAGGTACATTTCAGTTCTGGTCTTACATAAGAGAAGGGGAAGTTGGGGTGCCTCTGGACGCCAGTGTGTTAAAATACTGGGCTCGACAAAATGCTGTGATTTAAGGCAGTACAGAACGGCCCTACATAATTCTGGCTTTCATTTTAAAATTTAAATGCGCTTTATTGCCTTGAAGGCTTTGAAAATTAGTTGATCATTGAAATATTCATACAGTCTACAGACCTCTTAATCTTGTTCTGTTTTCTGCTCTTTCTTCTACATGAATTCCTTATGAATTCCCTCTGATCATACTGCCAGACATAAAGTGGCAAAGCCAGAGTACAATAACCACTTTCCCCGCTATAAGTGAACCATGATTACATGATGGAGGGTGACATTGAGAAGCTTCTGTATAATGTGTAAATACTGGAAAAGTGAGTTCTCTGAATGTAAAAGCAGTTTATGAGTCATTATAAGAATTTACTCTAATCCAGAGCAGCTCAGAAACTTGAATTTGTTCATGCACTGTAGTTCAAGGGAACTCGAGTAGGAAAACACATGACAAACCATAACAAAATCTTATAAAGTATGTTTGACCCTCATCTGAATTCCATCTTATAGATTTCTGTCCTCATAGGGCCTAAATTGTGTTGCTCCACTGTAATATTTTCCATTTAAATAAAGTGGTGTATATGCATAATACTGTATTATTTACAGTGACTATGCATTCATACTGTGCTATAAACACAAGGCTTATATATTAGTAATGATTGTTTTCAGCACAATACATCTTTTCTGCATGGGAAATTGAAACTAACAATGAGATAGTGTTGTGTGGCTTTGTTATCTCTCTGATACTGTTCATTAAAAGCATTCCCAGTGTTAGCAAACATTTTTGGTTGTTACTGTTGTTCCTGAGGCTCATTTATTACATTGCATTCATTTCATTCAATCAAATGCATTCTGAGAAATTTACCAGATTGTCGCTCTGACAACGCTGTGGTCGTTTCTTACGTATGAAGTAGCCCAACACCTTATCCTTAAACACCTAAATAAAAAAAACATCAGATACACATTGTTTACAGATGGAATACATCATGGTCAGTG
This sequence comes from Etheostoma cragini, assembly GCF_013103735.1. Taxonomy (NCBI): domain Eukaryota; kingdom Metazoa; phylum Chordata; class Actinopteri; order Perciformes; family Percidae; genus Etheostoma; species Etheostoma cragini. Next base: position 13,890,601 of record NC_048418.1, read on the forward strand.
GCATTAATACTGAGCATTAGCAGTAAAAATATGTTTTATTTTATTTAAATTTTGGAAAATACGATTATTCACTGTCTTGCCAAGAGTCGGATGAGATAATTGATACCACTCTTTTGTCTGTACAGTAAACATGCAGCTACTCCTAGTCAGCTTAGCTTAGCATGAAGACTGGTAACAGGGGAAAGAGCTTACTTAAAATCACTAATTACAAAGTTGCATATTGTTAATTTAATCCAAATGAAAACCGAAGTGCAGGAACTACAAGTTGTGGTTTTTGCTGGAGGTTTTGTGCTGGACTTGCTGGTGGCGGGAGCAGTTGTTAGGCAACCATGTATTTACCGCTCCCAGCCAATTAGTCAGATACTGTACATAACCACCCCAAAACAGCCAGAACGTGACATTTTTAAACTTCAGTTTGTGTATGCAATAAACAAACAAAATTTAAGGTGTTTTATAGGTGTCTATTCAAATTGGGTAGCTTTAGAGGTGCTTGTAGGCTGATTTAGTTCTCTTCAAACAGAGCCAGGCTAGCGGATCCCAGTCTTTATGCTAGGCAACACTAACTGGCGGCCGATCGATTTGATTTACCATACGTAAGACTCTCGGACTATTATTTCCTAACATGTCAAACTATTACTTTAAGATTAAACACAAGGAGTACAAATATAATCAAAGGTTATTTCAGACTTTCTTTACATGGTGTCAAATTAAAAAATCAATTAGCTGTAAAGTGTTATACTTAACTATTCACCTTTATAGGCAGAAGACAACAATAAATAGAATTAATGTTTACATTTTAATTAGTGAAAATCATCACTTTACCTCATACAGGTAGTCAAATATTTCCAGGATTGTTAAGACACTGGCTCCGATAAACAGCCCCATCTGTCCTCCAATGTCACCTAGAGGAAGAGAGATTAACAGATATGGGCAGGTACACCATGAACAATGGTGCGTGAAAGCATTCCCCACGCTGTCACTTCTAATTCAGTATCTCTCAGAGTAATCGGAGCAGAATTGTCAAAAGTGTCCATCCAGCCCAACGTCTCATCAGGCCCAACCTGGCTGCCCTTGCAACAGCATCAGATTATTAAAATGTGTTCAGCCTGTTTCACAAGTTGAAAGAGGAAACCTCAAAGCACCAGGCGTGAACACACTGTGAAATGTGTGTAGGGGGGGGGCCCGCTGAGAGTGCTGATACCAAGGTCAAGTACATTTTTCTGATACAATAAACCTGAAACTTTGAGCATCTTACCCAGAAGCCCTGCAATTTCATAGGCCTTCTTCTGCTCAATCTTCTCATAATTCAGAGCTTCAAAGAAGATGTCCATAACCAATATATTTTCTCTGGTGAGAGGACAGACAAGAGAACACCCAAAATTATTACATTACAGCAAATGGTATCTCACATATCCTGTGTAACTATCTTTCCTTATTGTTACATTGAAGGTGAACGATGGAGACCCAGGTCAGGCTACGTCAAAGTACATCCATCAATCAACAAAAAAAGGCTGAGATCTGAATAACTGACTGCTACCAAATACTTACCCAATATATTGCTCAGTTTTGTTGAATTTCTTAGCCAGATATTTAGCAGATGCCTTACTGGGGATCTTAACCATGGACAGCTCCTTGCCATAGCGAGTCATGTTGCAGGGAGTCTGACAGACACAGTAATCGTTGTCTTTCTCTACCAAAAAGTCTGTGGATGATCAAAGTCATTTAAAAATAATGTGGTCACTGGGAAGGATCAAACAAACCTGCATACAGTGGCTGTCTTAAAATATCTCTGCACACAACTCAAAAACTACATTCGCTGCCATCGTTCACTTTCCCTGAAAGCAAATAATGACTGAAGCTATAATACAGAGGGTGAGAAATAAAGCTCTATGAGATCAGCAAAGCATACACACTTGACAAATCTTCCTAATGGAATTTAAACAATCATTTCATTTTATTATTGTTTCTTTAGCACTGTCTGAGATTAAAGTAATTTCAAGTTAACACTACATAAAGGCATTAGTAGTCTCATGGCACTGCAGCTGAACACTTGGTTGAATTTAGACATTAATGCAAAACTATCACGATAATATTTCATAAGCATGCGGTAAAGTGTGTGGGCTCACCTAAAGCTGGGTCAGCACAGTCTTTGTACTGCTCAGGCGTGCAAACTGTTGAGGTCCCTGTTTCAAATAATATTAAGGTTTAATGAGGACAGAAATATTTGCGACATGTTTTAACTGGTCACATCTGTCTGAAATCATACCAGGCATGTGAACCATCCTGCAGTTGCAGTTCTCCAGCAGGTACCGGGTTTCACAGTCAATGCGGCAGGCGGTGATGCTGTACGTGGAGAAGTATTCAGAGTCTATGGGAGTAGACTTGCAATCTCCCCAAGGCGGAGGGAGGTACTGAAGCTAAAAGAGCAAACAGCACATGTTTTCCCTCAGTATATCATCACACAGGATTACAACAAATAACGTTACGCAAGTGCAGTACAGCAAAAGTACAAAAGAGGACAACAAACTGACAAAACCCAACACAAATGTAAAAAAATAAAAATACACAAGCATTTAAATGACATGAAAATGTGCGCTGAGACGATTGGGCACAAATCGTCCGGTCAGACCAACATTATTGCTCATGTATAGCAGCAAGCAGGCATCATGCAGAACATTAGTGATGCTAGTCTAGTCCTCGGTGGGAAGCAGAATACCATAGGACAAGAGACAGGCTTAAGAGAAATCTGTAAAATATGTCTATTCAAACAGGACACCACAATCAATGGACACATTTTACAACCCTGAGAACAGAACTCAACAATAAAGAGTTTTTGAATGAACAAATAAATGTTGTTCTGAATTTAACAGACATTCTACAGCATTACATCCTATTTTATAGTATATAGTGGATGGATTCCTAATGAATAAACTACTCCCCAGAAGCTTATAAAACAGTTTTTATTGCTGATTAACTCTTCTAATCTAAGCCCGTGAGAGTTAGTTATAAAACTACCCTGGTCTGCAAAGCCATGTGAATTAAACAACGCAGTGAAGTCAGTCTGCAGTCTCATTAGAGGTAAAACTCTCATTAAAAGGTGAAGAGCAGGTGATTACATTTATGAGTAACCAAGTAAATTAATCCACTAATGAGGAACATTTAATGCCTGAATTTTAAAGTTTTGTTTCACGGAAAACATTAGACCCAAGGTGCTCAACTTATAACTGCAGCAATGCAGTTATAAGACAAGCTAGTCAATGCCAAAAGCTTCTGCCTGGCAAACTTCCCGAGAACTGATACTGCTATTGTCACATTAAGGTTCACTGTAATTCACAATCATCTCCACCAGCTCTAACCAGGTTAACTCTGACAATCTAATAGTCAATCAGTCAGTAGAAAGTGACAGAGATAGAGTGCCAATCAGTGAAGGAGTGGATTTAAATTTGCAAACATTATTAAGCCTTTATTGAACTCCATTTCTGGCCCACAGAGTTAAAAAAAGATGCCAAAGTCTTCATGGATAATAAAACCAACTAAATCAAATTGTTTGGTCCCTCCAGAATGACATTAAGTAGCAGCCAAGTGGATCGCACCAATAACATAAAGGCAAAACAAACAGAACTGGACAGGGTAAAGCCAAAAAAACGCTTTGATGAAGATACAGACTCAGATTAACTGTATGTACACACCGCAGCCGACTTGAGCTGCAAAAGAAGCTCAGGCCACTCTTTAAGGACGCATGTCAAAAAGTACGGAGATGCTTTTGACCTTTTGGCCACTTTGAAGTGGGAGCATTCTATGTTCGATCATATGTTTCTCTGGAATCAGCAAGGACATCTATCCGGTTGGTTGCTGGTCTTTTGCTGCTTAACAACCTAGCCTACCATAAAGTTGACCTAGTTTCAACTTTCTACTTGAAGCTCAACAAGCCCAAAACGCAACCCCGATGGATTCGACGCTTCCTGCAGCGGAGAGAAGCCACCTTCCACTGTAAATGAATGACTTCCGGTAACTTTGAAGCTCATGTCAGCCACGGATCAAAGCTGGAACAAAACCCATTACTGTAGCTGCTCTTTACTATTAAACAGAGAAGATGATGGACGGACTGCATATGTTGGTGGATGTTGTTGCTTTAGCCACACGGAGGGGGAAAGATGAATGGGGGTGCAGCAGATTAAAGTGTGGGACTTACTGACGGGTGTGTAGCTATTTAACAATCCAGTATTTGTGGCATGCAGCAAGCCCAAACAGTCATTAGCCACCCTCTACTCATAGGACACCTCATCTAGGGTGAGGGGTGAGGGTACACAGCCCACATGATTATCAAAATAATATTAGGGACAGAAAGTTGTCCACCCCTTCAGACAGAAAGAAGGCCTGTTGTCAGCATTACAGCAAAACAGCTACAACTCCGGACTTTGGTACTGGTGGGTTGTCATTTTCTCTTCTCACATCCACTCAAGCTTGAGTAACAACAAAGTTCAGTTCCCCCCCCCATAACATAAGTCTACTCTAAAACTTGGTGGTGTAGTCTTCACATGTCTCTTTGAGCTCACAAGTCATGGCTTCCTATTATAAATGAAATTCCTGTCAGAATCTTCACAAATGAAGTCTTGAAATCATAAGTGCTTCATTAGCCAGCCTATTAGTACAGTGAGAGCAGTGCCATTATACTCACCGGAGACTGACTAAAATTAATGCTGGCCAGACTTTAATGACAGTCTAATTAATTCAGCTACATCTTTTAGGTCGTAAACAAGTCTTTTAGCTGTCACTGGTGTGGGTGCTCGTGTAACAATTATAAATGACAATCCATGCTCTTTTGCTTTCAGCGGGAATCTCTGTGATGTTGATTAATAGATCAGGATCACTTCTTGGATATGGCTGAACCCTTTTACAACACTAAGAAAAAGAGAGTATAAAAAAGAAATATTTCAATAGTTTCAAAACTGCTTCCCAAAAATAGAATTTGTCATCTTTGTGGTGTCCAAGTGTCTGCTTTACCAAACTCTGCCTCAATCATGCTATGTTATTCTGCTGAAACAATAGTGGAAGATTTTGGTCATTTATCTCATGCTCATGAACCGACCAAGACCCTTAACTTTGGTAGCAAAATCATTTAAATTAGGCTTTAGTAATTTCTCAGGTAATTCATTGGATTTACATCTGGACTATCCTTCAAAAGGACTGATTGTGTGCGGAAATTTTTAATGAGCCTGCAGCACAATACAGAAATACACTTGATCCCAAAGGTAATCATTACAAAATCCTAAAATCTTTTGTGGCACAGGCACCATTTTCTTGCAACTAACAATGAGGAGCTCTCTGTTTGTCAGAGGCTATTTTTAATATAATATATATATAATATTTTCTATAGTTAATGGGCACTGGCTGGCGTGGATTCTTAGACAAACACAGAATGAAGCAGTGCAAAAAAGGTTGAGGTTGGAAGGGAGGAGGCTGAACATTAGGTACCAGTTGCTGCTGACATGACACAAAAGTTTGGAAACCAGGGGCCACACCAAATCCCAGTTGGTCAATGAAGGGAGGCTCGTCCTGGCTGTGGATCTGAACCTTGATGCCTGCTTCGTAGGAGGTTTCATCTGTGGATACAGCACGCCAGAAAACGTAACAACACTTTTAGTGTTGCTAAAGCCCATGCTGAATGCTAACAGCAAAGAGATATTCATATATAAAACCAAAGATTTTGTACATGCTGAATACTTTACAACTGTAAGATTAGGGGTGGGCATTGAGAACCAATTCCTTCTTGGAATCGTGTAAAAACTTAAGAATTCCAGTGGAATCGTTTCTTTATAGGAATCATTTGGAGGATTTTGGTTTCAAATCCGATTGTCGCTTCCCAATTTAATATGCACACGTTTTGGTTTACGTAAGCAGCCGGGCGCTTGTTGTGTTGCAGCCATGGAGCGCAGTAAGCGGCGCTCTAGTGTGGCTTTATTTTACAATGAAAAAGCCCTGTAAAAGTGCAAACCACTACCCAATCAAAAATAAAACGTTCCTCTTATTTGTGAAATAAGCATATGACCCATTTCAACTCCACCTGTCAAAGAATCAGAATTAAGAATCGATAAGAACCGGAATCGAAATAGGAATATAAGAATTGGAAAACAGAATCGTTAAAATCCACGATGCCCAACCCTATGTAAGATACAGTGGGCGTTGTTGTCCGCCATACACTGAGGCAACATGTCAATGAATGCAATATATTAGACCTGATGTCAGTTGTAAACCTGGAGAATATATAAAGATAATATATTATTAAACATAAATTCTGTATTGAGCAAGTTCTGCAGAAATTTAGCAGTAAAGTCAATAAGAAGACCTGGGTGAACCTTGCCATTATATAATGTATATTAAGTCTTACGTTCTCATGGTAAAGAAATGACAAAGAACTGGAGGAGTAGTTGGGATTTCCAGAGTAACCCAACAAGATGGAGGGATTTTTTACAAAAGGGTTATACAAGTTAAAATGTTAACGTACTGACCTGTCTCTCCCCAAACAGGCAGATATTCATCCTGCTGAATATCCAACATGATCTCCAAGCCGTTCCCTGTGCCACCTTTTAACGTGGTCAACAAAGGGTTGCCGTCTAATCCAGAGTTGAATGTGTAGCATTTTCCGTAGCGTGTGTATATCTGTAAAAAAAAGAACACAGAAAAAGCAGGAGCATTAATGAAAAGTCAAACCCTTTCGGATGTGCTGTGGTAAACTGTGTACCTGTACGAGTTGTATTACATTACAGCCTCAGGGTGGACCTTTGGGGGGTGTCCTAAGCACGGCAGTGAGCATGATCGTGCAGTGGTAAAGGCAATGAGATTGTTACCATATTTTACAGAAACATATGAATTTTCCTGTTATTTCTGAGAATTTGATAAAACAAAATTGTATATTATGCTTGAGTAAATAAAACCCCAATTAACAAACTGGTTAAACAAATAATGTTTAAATAAATCATTGGCAGGGTCCAGTACTGCCTTAATCTGGACGATAAAACTGAGATTAGCTCTAATTTTCAAGTTTATGTTCCACTTTTTAATGGTTGTTTTTTAAATTGCTTTTAAAGACATTTACTATAGAGAGGATTTGAATTGCTATTTATCACTGCTGAGGCCTTGTGAATTCCAGATGAAGTAGTACTAGCATTAAACAGGCACCAGACTCTGATTTGAGGAATTAATGAGTTTTCCTTAGCAGCAGTAGCAATCTCACTCCAAATTTCCCCTGAGTAACTTAAGAGTGAATGTACTATTTTGCCGTCATTAAATACGAATCATCTGAGGTGGAAGCTCTCTGGCCACACAAACAACTTCTAAATTGGGTTTGTAAAAGATATTTGTGTTTTTGAGCCTTACAAACTTCTTGAGAGAGCAAACCTGTGCCAATACAACTCAGCTTAATGTTTGATGTACAATCTCCACTGTAGGTTTGCTCACAACAAATCTCTTTTCAACTTAATTTCTCCTGTTGGCTTGAGTTATTTATCTTTAGGTTTCCCTGTGATTGGAAATCCTAGTGCCAAACAAGTACAAATAAAGTAGCATCATGATTAGAAATGTTGACATTTTAAACTGAACTCTACAGTTTTAATTAAGAGAAATCTTAATATTCTGAATACAGCTTGAGGGGTAGTAATGTGGAATACTTTGGAATATTTTACATTGAAAAACCTCCTGTCCAAAATTAAATGAAAAGGATTTAAATTTTCAGGTCATTGTAATTTGTATTATTGTATTGTATTGTATTATTATGTTATTTTTAATCATTTTGTCGGCCTCACAAAGAAAATGATCGAATAACTAAAAACAAACATTGGAGCCAACAACCAATTCAAACGTCAACATCTGAGAAATCAAACCTGTTTGGAATTTGAAATTACCATCTTGAAATTCCAGAAAGGGGAATTCAGTGCTAATACCAACATTATTTCTTAATGGTTAATGTTCAGAATGAGGTTTACAAGCTGTATTTTTTTTTTGTTTGGTTATGAAATCAAATTCAAACTGTAAATCTTAAAAAAAGATTTAGGTTTACAATTGCTGATCCATTACAAAGTATTATGAGCTTTTTTAGGCAAATCAAATTAAAATACCTTACTGATAAAGTTTAGAGGGTATTTGCAACACTGAGTCACACGTCCTACATCAACATTGTCCAAATATACGTACTTGGCAAACACCACCGGGCCATGTGTAATGTGAGACCCTGGCAAGACACTGTGACTGCTTGAATGAAGTTTTTGGTGGCTTTCTCATCAGTCTTGCTGTCTACATCTGTCGTCACCTTATTTTTAAACGAGTAATGCAGGAAAGAAAGAAATTTCACCTAACGATTTATTTACACAGTGTGGTGTGGTAAGGTAATGGTCAGAGGGCTGCTGGCAAAAACTCAACCAGCATAGCAAAAGCTGATCTCAAGAGATCAGAGTCAGTGTTCCATATCCAGACACAGACAGACTTACATGCAGCTCAGAAAGATTAAACAGCTCTTTGGTCCTTTTCCCCTGCTGGCTTTATAATGAGGTCTGCAAAGTGACTAGAGACCTGTTTTTAAAGATTCTGATTTAAGTTAAGATAAAACAGGAGTTTCATTTGGTCACACCATGTGTTGCTGAAGATGCAACACGAGTTTAAATCCCAATTATGAACCCAATCTGACCATGGCTTTACAGGTTGTGGAGGATCTGCACTGGTTTGTGCAAAACAGGGAAGCCGCCATGGACAACTGACATATTGCAGTGTGCAGGACTTTGTATTTAAACTGTCTCAAGACCAGTTAAAGTAGTCACAGGTACAGGTTTGATTCTTTTGTATTTTTATAACTCTCGTCTACAAAGGCAAGTGGTTGAATGTGATGCCAGTGACAGGTTGGTGTTTTAAAACAAGTGTGTAACCAGATTTAAATTATCAGTGTTGTAGAAACTAATTATGCACTCTGCATGCATTCTTTTTACTGTAGACATTTCTCCGTTGAAACCTTTAAATATGTTCTGATGACACTGCATTGAAAGCATTTGATAGAAATATTACCATTTTGAATAGTGTGACTATGGTATGCAAACGTCATACACTTCCTCAATGCAGCATTCAGTGCTTACTCAGAAATGAATGGGTGTAGACTTGCGACTGGTGTTTTAAATAAGAAGCTCAGCTGCATTTTTTAAACAAGGCCATCTAATCCACACAACCTCCAGATGTTCTAATCACAGAAGCTAAAATCTGGACTGATTTACAATGTCTGAATTATTAATCCTCAAATTTTCTTCCTTAATATTGTTGTCAGGGGTTCAAAAGCGAAAAGACGTTAAAACAACTGGAAATCCAATAACTCGCCAGGATGAATATAAACAAATGAAAGTTCCAAAAACAGTAAAGTCCTTGATTATGACATGACATTGTTTTTTTTTTAACACAACATGAAAGTCACATTGTATCCTTGAGTGACTTGTTGAAGACATTATGTTTAAAAGGGAAAAAAAAACTGTCATATCTGAGAGGCAAAAAACAGGACAGGCTTCTCTGCCGCTTTGAAACATCAACACCTTAATGTGTCTTCGGATTCATATCCACACCTGACAAATACCATCGTTCTTTCTGTACATACAGTGCTGAAGCTTTTGTAGGTGCAGGTTTCCCCTCGGAACCTGCACACCAGCAGCATGTCCTCCAACTGGTGGCCGAGGCGTCCCATCATCTCAGTGGTGTTGATGCTGTACTCAGGGGGCGGGGAGTAATCGTCGAAGTCCAGCAGGCTCAGGAGACCCTGCTTGTGGCTGTCCTTAAGGATAGACAGGCTCCTCTCCATCACTGTGTGATTTGGATACATGAGGTCCATCCAGTAGCCGCTGTGATACAGGTCCTCCTTGGTCAGAGACGATACGCGGAACACATTTTTATTGCAGAAAGTAACAGCTGGGAAGGACAAGTTGTGAGCCCATACCATGTAGATCTTTGTGATGGCAGGGTAGGACATCATGTAGATGATTCGATTCCAGGACCAGGTGCACAGGAGACTGACACAAACGAAGAAGGCCATGATCCAGACGGCTCGCTGCAGTTTAGACTTGTTCGAAGAGAAGACAAACTTCACACCGTGGATCTTGGTCCTCATTGTAAAATCCACCATGCTCTCTTTCAATGTTGGTTTCAGCGAGCTGGACCCAGTGTTTTGGTGATGGGTCTCTTGGGCATCATTGTCTTTGTGTGGTTCCAGGGCGACTGCTCCGGATGTGGGTGCTTTAATCATAATATCCTGTGTCAAGGCAGGCACTTCTTTAGCAAATGCGGGTCTTAGTAGCCCGCCCTAGACATGCCCAATTCACACACTGGCTTTCTCCACAACCTTCTCCTGGTTTTAGTACCACAGATTCCAGGTAGCAATGACTCGAGTCCTAATGTGCAGCTGTCCCACTGTTCAGCCTTGAGAATTATTTGCCGTGAAGATAAAATCAAAGGAACTGAGCTACTTGGGGGAGGTAAAATTGATTTACATAATAATTCCTTTATGACAAAAAAAAAAATCGTCTGAATCCCTCCACTAATGAAAACCATCAAGCGTAACCATCAACAGTCCTTCATCAATAGATAAATGGATGTGATAATTGCAGATGTAAGCGACGGCTTCACTCCCAGAGGCAATCACTTTGAAAATCCGGAGAGGCTTACCCCTGTTGCTCTGATCTTTCACTCCATCTCCTTCTCCAGTGCCAGACAATACTTGCAGATTTCGGGGGGTTCTCTTTCTCGCTACCCAGAAACCAACTCCTCCCTTTTTTCCAACAGCTTGAAAAGATGTTTTTTTAGACTGTTGCCTCGCAGCCTGCAGAACGGATAATAAAGCTTGTTGCCCCCCTACCCACTCTCTCTACAGTAGGAGAACGAGGTGGAGCCAGTGGATGAAATTGTTTTCCTCCGATGATGAAGTAGACCTCCAATGGATAAAGAGGCATGGAGAAGGTATCGATCAAAGTACAAAAAAATGTGATAAAGAACCTGAACAGAAATAATGATGGTCTGAAATTCTTTGATATCGAAGAAGCTGCAGCTTGCTCGTTGATCAATATATCTATATAATTGATAACTGGAGAGAGCCAGCTAGTTGGAGAAAAACTCAAAATGAAGTCAAAATATCCATAATAACATATTTCCTTGTTCATCTTTTCTGCCAGTTTCAATAAATTAATTCAAATGCAGTGTAATGGAAGCTGACATGCTGCTGCATGAAGATGCATGGCTCCGGCTGATAAAGGTGCCTTGCTCCGTTCATGTGAGACTACTTTATCAGAGGATTCTCTTTGGCAGAAAACCCAGCTTTCAATGGTCACATTGTAATGTAACTATTGGTTGATTAACCTGATCACAGCGTTGGAAATAAATGGTCGAGAAAAAAAAAATAGATTCTGAAAAGTGAAAACGTAGCAAAACATGTTGAATTACTGTGTGTACTGTGAGAGGGTTTCATTTGCAAATTTATATGGGATGAATTGGACTAAACTAATTTGATACGACCTAGTTTAAATATAACAAAAACTGAGAACTCAGAACTGATCTGCCAACTCTGAATCCATAAATTGATTTTTGTTTTATCATCGCTCCGTATCTGTACGTTAATGTTCGGACTTCTGCTGTCCGATAACACTTTCTATTCTCTACAAATTTAATCAAAACCAATGAAAAGTGCTAAGAAAACAGAAGTGAAAGTGTAAACAGAAGAAGAGGCTTTTGGTAACTGCGGTAAATTGAATGTCAAATAGTGAGTTTAATTATCACCCATTCACTTTTCAAGGCCAAGTCATTGTTCAGTATGAAGGATGAATATATAAAAATGTAATTCAATGGAAATATCAAAAGGTTAAATTGTATACTTGTAGTGATTATGCATTGGGAATCCTTAGTTCCTACCAGCACATTTGTTATTTATAATGCTGAACTTTTTTGTCCAAAAAAAACATACCAAACTTTGAAGTTCTGAATAAACATGATACCCTTGAGGCAATTAACAAATTCGAACCGGGCTCCAGAGGGGCAATCTCTGCTTTCCTTCGTATGCTTCACGGTGGAGCTCCGATGAACACAGAGGTGTATAAATGGGCATGGGCAGAGGAGTTGAATATGGAGTTAAATGACAAAATTTGGGAAGAATGTCTACGTAATTTGCAAAGGTGTTCAGTTAACACTAGACACAATCTGTTACAGTTTAAAACACTCCATAGATTATAATATTCAAGAGAATAGTTACACAAATTTTACCCAGGTATCCCACCAGTATGCAACCGATGTAAGTCCCAGATAGGTACTCTAGCACATTCTTTCTGGTCATGTAGTAAACTACATTCATGTTGGAAATGCATTTTTCTTTTCTTTTCTGAGGCTTTTTTAGTAAGAATCTGGTACCCTGCCCCTTGGTAGCAATCCTGGGGGCCACAAGTGTCCTTTAGTCCATCAATAAATCTGAAGTTAGAGCCATTCAATTTGGGATGGTGATTGCAAAAAAGTTAATTCTACATGTATGGAAAATGGATTCCGTGCCTACATATAGTTTGTGGCTGCGAGAACTTTCAAATACTTTGCATCTGGAAAGACTGAGATTTTATAATGAAGACAGAGGAGACAAGTTTGAGAAGACATGGGACCCAATCCTGAATCATCCTAAAAATGTGAACCCTTAGACGTAGGCTACTTTAAAAGGCCTCACTGTGAAAATTTGTGTGTGATTTGAAAATTTCTATTTGTTAAACTTTATCTTAAGATGTATTTTTTTATAGTATCCATCCTTACCATGACCGTGGAACATTATTGTAATCCTAAATGTGCTGTGTTCTTTATGTTCAGTATATTTATTTTTTATTTTTTCCCTCTCTGTTAATTTTTTTGAAAATCAATAAACATATTTCCCCAAAAAAATACTGAACTTAATTTCATAACAAGATGATTTCAAAGCCAGACAATAGTATTGCTTCATAACAAAGAGAAGGGGGGGGGGGGGTTCAGCCTTATGTTCAAACCTTTTTATTCTTACAAACAACCAAATAGGTTGGTTTTTTTTAGTTGTAGAAATAAAGATTTTCTTTTTGTTTGGGAAAGATCCAATCAAAGTGAACAATAGGCTCTATTTGAGTATCAAGAGGGATAACTACATCAGTGTCAGACCCTATAACAAAACACAACAAAGAGGAGAAAAATAGTATTGCTGTATGAGGGAAAAATGTCAATAGATATGAGGCAGCTTTAACGTGCAAGTTGATTACTTGAGCTCATTTTTCCTTTACAAGCTCAGCAGAAGCAAGAGGTGGACCCCTCACTTGGATTCTGAATTGCCCATCGTCAGCATTTTGAGCCAAAGCACAATTTCATTACTCCCAGCTGTACAGGTGGTAGAGGTTACACACAGGCAATGCACGACTGTTATCAATACTTTTTTTTTTAACAGTGGCCCTCCACCAACCGACTTTAATTTCATTCTTTCACTGTGTGGTCAATTTAAGCACAAGTGAGCTTTCAATCAATTTGGATAATCAATTAATCTTGTGAGTCATTTTTTCATCAAAATTAGCTTACCAAACATTCTTGAGTTTCAGCCTCTTAATTGTGAGGTTGCCCTACTTTTCTTTGTCTTAAGCCTATTTAACTGTGTTCGGCCACTAGGGGTAGCAGACTTGTCTTGTGTTTCCAGCATGCAAACACAACATTAACATATCATCACCGTTTATGTTTATTTATTGCAAACTTGTTAGCAAACACTTTCTTATTTACACACTGTGTTGTTGCCTGGTCAGAGTAACTAGGAAGGTGGTAGGTAGGCGGTCCGTGTACTTGGCGGCCAACGGATTTTCGTTTTGAAGTGAAAAAAAAAAAAAAAAACGAAAAACAGCAAGTTTCCCAATTCGCATTAGTAAATAGGAAACAAAAAACGGAAAACAACCCGTTTTTTGTTTTGATATTAAAAAATTTGTTTTTTAATATCAAAACAAAAAACTTGTTGTTTTCCGTTTTTGAAAATCCGTTGGCCGATAAGTACACGGACCGTAGGCAGACTCAAACATTGTATGTTTCCAGAGGTGATTATTTTATTTGCAGTGGTCTGCAGTACACGGATAATTAAACAATCAAACAAACAAACAAAACTTAAGGGAAATAACACATTAAACTAGTAGCAACACTAACAAAAGGCACATGTTCCTCACCTCTTTTCCCACCTGGGAGCACACTACCCACTGTTTATATAGGGTGGTCAATTCCCACCCAACTGCTTTAGCCCATCCCATTCTGATGCAGTTTGATCTACTTAACATAACATTAATGCCTAGAAATCTCTCAAACATATGGAACTTAGTTACCAGTTCACTCCTATCTCCCACTGACTAGAAATCAGGTCAGGGTTATTCACACATCTTTGTATTATAACCAAAATAACCATAACCAATAGATTCAGATGACTTATTTGGTAATCGCAGCATTGCGAGGCCAGCCCTATAACGTGAAAGTCTGTCACTGAGTGAGCGATGACGTGAGTGTTGGTGTTTCCCCATTGGCCGATACGCTTTCAAAATGAATAGGCGCTGTCCTCCATTATGTCCACAGGGGCTGCTTATAGTTCTGTTTGACTGACTACCGTTTATTACACATCTATCGCACGCTAAGGATGGAATATTCTGCTGGTCTTGGATAATCCTCTCTGAGGGATGTGGGACTAATAGTCTGACATAGTCTGACTAACCAGATGTAGGCTCCTCCCCTTTTCCTATTGGCGCTATCTATTTTGCGAGATCACCATCTCTGCCTCCTGAGTTTAGTGCTGCCCAAGACCATCGTGTTTGGTTTAAAAAATATTATAAAATACCAACAAGCCAGAGCATCCTGTAGAGACACTGTATGTCTGGCTATTAGGGTGACCCCAAGTAGTCTACTATTCAACGATTTGATCGAAGGATCCTTACTCGACTGCTAATCTCACAGACGCATCACTGACTGTCAATTAACTCCCCTGTGGTTTCTCTGTGGATTGCTACAATGAGAGGAAATGGAACTAGGGCCAAAAGTTCTATTTACAACTACACAAAGCTTAGACAGAAGGGGCAAAAAAAAAATACAACTGACAACTTGTAGCGCGTTTCACCTCTTTTGACTGGTGTGGAGAAAATGGCAGCCAATGTCTCTAAGGAGAATATGGATCATACACAGTCATTTTTTCTATTGGTAATTTAAGAATATTGATCTATAAATATTGGACGACTTGAATGAAGTGTTATCGATGTTTTTTTTTATGGTTTTCAGCAGAACCAATTATGAGAACAAGGCAGTGGACTCTAGTTCTACAAGTGCATACTGGAATTCAATACGTCCCCCTAACTTGTGTTATTGGAAATATAAAATGCTCCTATAAGAAGGTCTGAGCATTTCCAATCTACTCATAACAATCCGGCGAAACCCTCTGCTATCATGTTTCTGCACTGCAGCTTAGATTTTAATGTGAAAACATTTTTAAAACTCTTTTTATTTATGAAATCATTCCACAAAATCGTGATTTAATTAAAACATCCCCTCCAAGACAGTGCTGCAATCACTCCAGAATGTAAAGTGCTCTGGGCAGAAGTTAATGATTTTTCTTCTCTATAAAGTTGCTATCCTTATTGAAAACACATCTCTGCTGCTCACGCATTTTCATTTCCATTGTTATCTTGCAAACTACATTTTATCTCTGTCTTAGTATTCAAGATTTTAATTAGAGGATCATGGTGTGTCAGAATTTGCCAAATTGAGAAGGAGCAGCGATTTCCGTTTGATGAAAAAGTAGAACTATTGAAAGGAATTATTTGGGAGTATGTTTCAAATTTATACATTATTTGCCCAGCTTTAAGACCAGTTCAGTGATCCCCGAGGCTGTCAGGGAATGACACTAACCATCCACTTTTGTGTCAAAGTCTAGTTGAACCCCAGAGGTCTCATTAGAGGAGGAGTGGAGTTTTGACTGAGTAAAGGGAAGAGCTCCTTCAAGGGCCAGTGAGAATGTGCAACACCAACTGAAATACTGGCAGCACTTAGATGCACATCAGAAACACACACAGCTTACACAGGGCAGGGATACAGATGAGAAAGAATAAAAGCTATGTCCAATATTGTTGTTGTTACAGTAGAGCTAAACTGAGTAGTTCAGTGGTTAGATTAATATACAACAATTTGCATTACTGATTAATTATTTAGGTTAGGTAAAAATGCCAAAAAATCAACTGGATCTAGCTTCTCATTTATGAATAGTTGGTGTGCTTCTTAATTTTCCATGATGTTAAACCACATCAGAATCAGAATCAGCTTTATTTGCCAGGTATGAGGACACATACGAGGATTTTTTCTTTGGAGCATCTTTGCTCACAATGTGCTTACACATACGAAACAACCAAAACAAAATATACACACTAATATATATACACAATATCTACATACTCTAAACAGAATCAATAAAGAGGCATGAGTGCAATGAAGAGTTCAATCAAAATAATTTAAATATGGAGCAAAGTTCAAAGGATACTGGGATAAATAGTATGTTATTATATTACAATATGAACAGTATGATTTTGTTTTTCTTTGGATAGTTGGACAGAGAAAAAGGAAAATTGTGATTTCTGCAATTATAGGCCTAATAATTAGTTAATTGAGTGAACAATAATGAATCAATAATGAAGTTAGTTGCAGCCTTAAGTAACTAAACATAAATAGAAATAGTGCTGCAATTAATGATTATTTTCATTACCCATACATCTCCCAATTACCTTGATTAACCAATGGTTTTGTTTTCTTTTATAAAATTGACAGAAGAGAGAGAAATGTGAATTAAAAATTCAAATATAATTTCCAAGGTGGTTTTTCTCAAAACCCAAAGATATTCAGTTTAATCTAATCACTTAACTAATCATTCAACCAATCATTTAAGCTTTTCATAGAAATCTTACTTTTTGGCTTTGTACTGTGTTTTACATTGACAGTAATATGGATGCAATACATTTGATCGGTATATTTAATTAATTTAAGATCACTGACAAACAAACAGCAAGAATGGATGTTTTACCATTAAATGTTTTGACAAAAGTCTATGAAGTTCTGTAAAATGTGATATTTGAATGATTAACACCGATTTCTATATCTAATATTAAGGACATATTTAATAGTAACTCCATAAGGAATCCTTATGGAGTTACTTGATATGCTCATGTCACACTCAGATTCAAATGAATACTTCACAACTCAACTCCCAGAGAATTTACAGGTATATAATCATGGCCAAAATAAGGCTGAGAAGTGATGTAAGATGACCAAATAAATGCAAATCTAGAACAGAAGACAGATTGGCAATCAGGAATGTCACATTGGTGGACAGGCAGCTTCTTTAGCAGAGGGAGACATCTTGTGGCCTGCCTCAAAATGAAAGTAACCTCCTTGAAAAGCAACACAGCCACTTTGTATGCTGCAAGAGTAATGCAACGGAAGCAAGAATGGATTTGTAGCTAAGAGGGGCTTGTACTATGAAATACCTCACCTAGAATTCATCAAAAGTTATAAATGTTGGCATGTTTTTTGTAAGAAAAACTAAATAAACCCCAATGCTGTTTGGGATGATAGTCCATTCACTGTAAATCTTACTGGTCATAAAACTATTTTAGTTTGTACATTCCACAGTAATTGTACACATCTCTGACACAGCACATGTACAGTGTATTGACAGGCCAGGTGTAGAGCAGATGCAGTCTGTATCAATAAAAAGCAGACGCTGCCGGCTCCACCTGCCATCTTGTTCCCTTGTTCCATTCCAGGCAGAATCCCCCCCCCCAAAAAAAACATAAGCGCCGTCACTCAAGCTTTCATTCTGCAGCCTCACAGTCACACTTTGATAAACTCAGTCCTCATATTTTTTTAACCAGTACTTTCCTTTACGAGGATAATCTTTTTATTTATTTTTAGCATGTTCTCATCTTGTTTGCTCAGCTGGAGGCTTTTGGTATCCCTGTCTTAATCCATTTTGCCTGCTTGCCCAGAAATTTAGCATTGCAAGCACTTGCTTAATATTGCCATGGAAAAACAGCATTCATTCCATCAAGAGTTTCTCCTGTGTCAGGTGAATATATTATAAATTCAAATCATATTCCTAAACACCCACAAGGTTACACAGAAACTCTCTTTCAAGCATTCAAATAATGTAATTACATAATCTAAATGTAAAGGATTTTTTAACTTTAAAGTGGATTACATCATAACTAACACTTCCAAAAAGTGAGTTACTATTTGTCATGTCTGGCCTCCCCTGTACAGTAACTTATGATGTCAAAGGTAATCTCAGTTTACTTAATATAAGATAATTATACAATACATATGAAGGTGCAAGGCAACGTTTATTTTGGCATAGAGAGTATGGTATGGATCCCAGAGGCCATTAGAAGAAACGAAAGCTAAATATGGGCTTGGTAGGTAATCTAAGATCAAAAGGACATAGGGCAAAAAATGAATCATGGTTTTCAATCATATCATTCTCTAGTAAAATAAATCTGGGTATTACAAGCCTAACACATGCTCTTGTGTGGATATCACACAATGCCAGAAGGCTAGTAATCTACAACACAACATAATGGCATTATTGGTTTTGGACAGAGCCACACTTGTGTCCAATGTCTCCACCTAACAAGCTAATTAACTTAAGAGGTTCTGTCAACTGGCACCGCCAATGTCGGCCTCAGATAGAATCTGCTTCCTGATGTGCAAGTCAGCAAAAAACATCCCCATGCAGCGTCCCCACTATGAATTTCTTCACTACTCCCCTTCAGCGCCATTGATAGGACTGCCAATACTGCACTTACAGTAAGAGTGGCTCCCACAATGGCCTTTACAGACACTGAGTAATGGAACAAACACATTTCGTATTTGCTATATTGCCTGTCATCTACACTCACCGCCTCAGATTTGTATATTTCATTGTTTGTACTGTGGAGCTTTATTTTATCTCCCCTCCTTGTTCATGCTCCAGTCAAAACTGTAATTTGTGCTCCTTTACACACCTCTTCCCTTCATCTCTCCTAATGCTTCCAGTTGTGCATCGCAGCACTGGCTCGTCTCCAAAGCAGGCTGGTTCTCAGCGACGGTGTCGGTCCTCAGATGAGTCCCAGTCCCAGCTCAATCAAAGCACAGCTTCCTTTTTCTTTTTCTCCTCCTTTCTCATTTGTTTCTACTTTGTCTTAGCTCTCTCCTTCAACTCTTATTTCCTGCTTTACCATCTTTATCCATCTCTCTTATAAAAGCTGCCACTCGTGTGTCTCTTTCCTATCTCCTACACTGCCTATTTTCTGAACAGGTCTAACACTCAATCCTGACTTCTGCTTCCTTTACTCAACCTTCTCTTTTATTTGACCTCCAAAGCCAACTTCAGCGTCCGTGACTATACTGCAGTGGATCAAGCAAAACACCACATCCTGCTTCTGGTTTGGCAGACCCTGAACAAATCCCCAGCCACAACAGACAGGCCATAATATTAAAAAGGCTCAGGCTTTGGTGTCAACACAATCTGATACCTCAACAGGAAGTCCAAACACACCACATGAGATCAACAGTACAAAGAAAAAATGTGCTAGAATCATTAGTGCAAGCTAGCTAAAGCTCTGAGCTGGTGATCGATTGAAATTATATAATGCCAACTTCAGCATGCACCCTGCATACTGACAGATGATTGATTTGGTCAGAGCCAGTCTTGCAGGTTTAATCCACAGCAGTGAGTTGGGCCGTGTTGGGTGCTTTACGCTTTGGAGTATTAATAAGGCAATCAATCACACACAAGATGGACGCATGAGATTAATTCAGATATTGAAATAAAGGCTCCCCTAAAAAAGTTGTTTGGCCGATAAGTTGTATTGAAATCGGATGTTTTCTTTAATATAATCTTAAAAGATATACACAAACAAAAAAGCGTATTACCACAGTTCACTCATACATTGATAAAGGGACATTTAAGGCTATGCTCCTGTATATATGTATAGCACTGGGTAGAACATTTCCAGCATCTACCATCTGCCAGCCTTTAAATATCTAAGACTCGTTCTCCTCCAGTGAATTACAGCATCAGCATCCTCTCCCCCAAAAATATTTCATTACTTTATGCAGAGGGAATAATTGCACATGGGGGACTTGATATTTCCTCTCCAACATTTCTCAATACCACTGCACCCATATCCAACTCATTAGCAGAAACATCTGGTCTTTCCTGTCACCGTAGGCATGCTGTAGTTTCTTCAGCCCATGTTTCTTTGTCTGACTTTGACACAAAAATGCACATTCAGGCAGAGCACACAAACATGCATCTATATTCTTGAACACAGAAATAAGATGAAGAAGTACTGTACAGGTAATAAGTTAAAAGAGAGCAAATTGAATAGTACTCTAAGGGTTTAAATAGGAAAGTTTATCTACGTACTATAGTTATGCTTTGCAATTTAAATCCCATATCAAAATGCATAACACTTGGAAAAAGTACCTTAGTAAAATATATCAGCGTAGGCATTTGAAACATTTTATGCATATATTTCCTCAAATTTTTCCATATGCAGAGAGCTAATTGTGAGATGGTGTCTAGACCTAGCGTGAGTCATCTCAGGGTGATGTTTCTGAAGTATATAATGGGTAATCTCCATTTCATCACATCTCATCTCCTGTGAGAGGACCTGCCCCTGAGCCGCCCACAGTAAGATCAGCAGGCCAAGAAGGGGGATTTCAGGCAGCTCCATGAATATTTAATTAGTCCCCTCTATACTTAGGCAGTCAGTGTCTCCAGTTTCTGACATTTAGCTGAAATTTTCCCTTTGTGCGTAGGGATGTAAAAGAGCCAAGGTCACCTAACTGACCACATCGATATCAAAATCTGCCTTTATTAGCTTACATGTGCCGTTTTATTATTGAAACTCAAATCTGGTGCGCCATTTTTATTTACAAATCCAAAGCTCTTCTTATAGTAGATGTCAGGTTTGGTGTGGGTTCAATTTAAACTATTGTTTCTTACACAACATAATAGCACTGCCACTGTAGACTTACTAAGTAATTAGTTTGAATCCTTTGCGTCAGTTCTACTGCCGCTGGAAAGAAATTGTGTAGCATGACAAGCCCATCTTGGTGCTAGGCTTTCATCACTCAAATCAATGGCCCATTTCATCGAAATACAATCCTTCCCCTGTCTCTGCAGCAGGACGATTAAGTTCCCTTCAAATTCTGCTGACATGATTGTATCGGTTTGTTTAAGGCCTGAAAACTAAGGAGAAAAAAAACTGGAATTTAACTAAAATAAATGCACGTAGAAAAGAAAAAAAAACTTTTAGTGACAAAACTGTTCTGTTTTAATGACATTGTTGTTTTTTTTGATTTTGTAAGAACATTTTGATAAAGTCAAAGTATTCTGAGGCATTTACAAAGAAAAGCAATAACGTATTAAAATCTCTTCTGGTTTTGAAAACACCATATGTTTGCTTCATTATGCATGATGCATGATGTCAGCAGAGATTTGTTGAACCATATGGCAACTCGGTAGTTTACATTTCTGAGGACAATTCTAAGGAAGTAACTCATTTCTCCTCCAAGAAAAAGGACCGTCAATAGTAGTCACAAAATGAAGAATTGGACACAGTATAAATATTGGCTTGACCATAAAAGCACTAGAAATGTCATTCTGCTTTTAGCACCAGCGCTTGTATACAGCAATAAAGCATTGCTTTATTAATATTCCTTAGACTCTTTCCTGTCTTACACCCCCATACCTGTTGTTCCCTCTAGAGCCAATCTTTCCAAAACATGCCATTAATTATTTACAAAATTAAGGATTATGGATTATGGGACCATTACTAAAGAAACAATTTAAAAAATGACAACATTTTGAGTTAAAGTGACGTGTCTTTCCCGAACAATATCTGGTGTGGACGTGTACGTCTCATCATGACAATGCTCAATCTATTAAAAAAAAAGAACCTCTCTCTTACAGCAGAGCTCTGCTATAGTGTCTTCTGGGGTTCATAAACATAAACTGACTTAAACTGATTTAATTTCACCGTGGGCCAAATGAAGCATTAAAATTGTAGCATTATGATGACTATTAAACATCTCACAGTAGTTGGTATTGTTGCTAAAGGCTTTGCATTTGTTTAAATCTTGCTTTCAAGATTTTCTACTGAGTGTGTACATTTTTCCTTTAATTGAATACATCACTTTAGACTTTCTGACAAATATTTCTTCTATAGTATATTATATAATATTTCTATAGTACTTCTTCACTCTCACAGTTCACAAAGCTAAAGATGAGTGTTTTCCTCATAATGATTCTGACGGAGTTTACGCAGATTTTACCCGAGGCTACATCAACAGAAGGAGCCATACTTACTGTAGTAAAGTTTTCTGGACCACAGTCCTTTCCTCTATACTTGCAGTCGAGCAACATTTCATCTATGTTGTGGCTCGCCCTCTGTACAAACTCCAGCATGTTGAAGGTCTTGCTTGGGAAAAACTTGCTGTTGTCTGTGGGCTGCCCCAAAGCGGCCATGAAGTCATCAAAGTCCCCTTGCTCCACACCCAAGAGTCCAGCCATCCAGAAAATGTCATTCCTAACAATCTGGGACTTTCGATAGCTGTTGTAGTTGCACAAGGTGATGGCTGGGAAATACATGACGGGGCTGTCCATCTCATCCAGAATTGTGACATGGGGGTATTGGTAGTACTCAATCACACGGTCGGCCACTTGGTAGAGAAAGATGGAAAGGGAGGAGCTGAAGGCGGCGGCCCAAAGCAGCCGTCGAAAAGTCACCCCACCTGGGAGGAAGATGTGGCTGAGGCCGTGGAGAGTACAGTTGGCCCCAAACACTGTAATGTCTGATGCCGGACGTGGCACTTCTTCTTCTGGGGCTCCCATTATCACCAAGAGTTTCCAAGTTAGTGATTGCTGGGTGTGGGCTTGCTGCAGTGATGATCCACTGAATACTGGTTCTAACAGGGAGGTTCACCTATATGCATGAGACAGAGTCTAGTTTCCTTTTTGCACCCGAGGGAGGGTAAGGGGTTGGATATCTGGCGCTGGGAAGTAGCGATGGACTGTTATATCAACCAATCCTTATTGAGATCTTAGAGGGCACATTAAATTTAAGAGATCCGGTTTCATTTGGGAAGTAAGACCTGATCCCATAGCGGGTGGTGGTGGATTGAACGGACAGCGATATTTGGAATTTGTAACGTTCATTTATCAAGGTAATTTTTATGGACGCACATAATTATTATTGTGCGTCCCCAACTTGAAGGACTGTTGTTTTAATTTCAGAAGAATTCAATGTTATTTAATGAGAATGAAAAAAAACAATCAAAAACAATTTGAAACATCACATGTGTGGTGATTTGCAGTTCCTTTTTTGCAATTCCCAGTTAGCAACACATTTAGTTACAGCAGCACACAGAAAGCTTGAGCTGCCATGTACAACCACAATAAGCTTTTAGCCACTGAGAAGCTACACAAGGGGAATGGTTTAGTGCTTTTCTTAATGAAACTTTAACGGACCTTGTTGTGAAAGGCCAGAGTATTGCTTATTCACAGTTCCTATTAGGCTTATGGCAGTTGGTGACAGAATTCAGACCTGGCACTCTTATTAGTCACAGACTCACATTTATAATCTTTAGGCTATCATTCCTCCTGAACTTCCTTGTAACGATAACACAAAATACAATATACAGTGACATAACTCACACTGGAGAGTCAAAACAGGCATTCATCTACTGTGCATATTCTCAATAACCTCTTTCAAACCATCCAAAAGATTAAAAACATGTCCTAGTCAATACATGCTATAAAAAACTATATCTGATCATTTAAGGTTGCAGCACACAGCATCTTCTTTTTTGCTGCAGCCCTCCTATCATGTGTTTGGTAACAGCATCAATTATTAATGCATTCTCCTGCATACCTTTCAACTCATGGACAGAGGTGTACACTCACAGAATTCAGGCCTGAGGTTTTTCGGTCCATCCTAATAATTATCTGTCCCAACTGAAATTGATTTGCTCAGAACAGCATTCATTTAAAATTAAGTTGATAAGTTAACTGATACTGGAAGCAAAGCAAAGACATCGTCAGTACTACTTTAAGGGGAACTACACCTATTTTCAAAATGCAGACAAATTATTCTTATGGTCTAAGAAAGTTGAAAAATATTAGTAAAAATATCAAAAAACTACTAAAGTGAGTGCCAAAATTCATATCTACACATCTAAACAGCTCAATAGACAATGAATTGGGAAAGATGTTTTTGTTGACACCGAGCACCCAGGAGAATGAGTATATGAGTACATTTTCAGACTTGAGAACACTACAATAGAATAAAGCTCATTTGGTTATAAACAAGGAACCAAACATTCTGTTGGTCCACAAAAATCAGTTTCCTCTATGATTGTCTACAGAGCAGCTCAAGACTTCATACTTGATATTATATGTTTGAGACTTACTTCTATGGTTTTTGGCTTTGACAGAGAGAAGCTTATGTTCACAAATATTGAATAAGCTTTCCTAAGCCATGGAAAGAACAGGATCCTAAATTTAGGTGGTTCTCCCCTTTAAAGAACACCTGGTAACCTATTATATCTTGTTTTCTGTCTCAGCTTTCTTTACTTACCCACCAACCTCTCTTTATCATCCACGCCTCTTCTCTTTTACATACATCCCCTTAGCTAACTTTCTGCACATCTATTCTTTATCCCACCCCCTCTATCCTTCCCCTACATAAATCAATTGTGTTGGTAGAAGCCAAAAACATAGCCGATGAAGAGTGAACAATTAAATTGAACATTTATCACGTGGACACAAACCCGACTCCAAATCAATAATAATGTTGTTACGTACCTGCTGGATGTGTTAGCAGGTTTGCCATTTCATATTAAAGGGTAATATGTTAGTAATGTGTTTACGACTTGTTTCTGCTGCCCCCAGGTGGCCAAAACAATAAGTTATGCATGATAAAGCTACTCAATAAAGTTTTTTAACACAGTAAAGTTTTAAAGTTACAGTATCTGCACTGCATCCCAAAAGTGTGAACATTGTGCTTGTAAACCTTAAATTTGCATTAAGTAATGTTTTGGCCACTTGGGGGCAGTGCAACAATTTGTAAACACAACACTGATCTATTAATACCTTATAAAGGAAATGGGGAACATGGTACCTAACTGTTGCCCATTAACATGTCCAGGGGACATGGAGCAATATTAGCATTAAATTGAAGCTGTGTTTCTGTCAAATACTGACTCTCCTTTTAGAAATGTTTTTGTCTTCAACCACTCTTGAAGGAAATACAGCTTAATCACTGAAAACAGCCACCATGTTGATGAGAGTGGTGAGGGTGATTCAAAACAATGGATTGAAAGATGGTAAAATGCGCCAGAAAGCTGAGCGTGATCAGTTTCTGTGGGTTAATTGATGAAAGACCCTCCTTTCACATTATAAATAGGCCTAATCTTTTTATCCATTGTTCATGTAAAAATATGTATTGGAGCCACTTTAACAGCTTTAAAAATACCAATGGGGTTGTCATTGTTTGTCTGCATAAAACATTGACCCAGCCCTCACTCCATCACTTCACTCATGCCGACCAGAAAAGGATCGTACAGGACAGGTCCTACCTCAGAGTATAGTTACTGTACTTTAACATTTGCCACTGGTACTGTTGTTGGACAGGCTATACATGCATTTATGTAATACAAAACAAAAAGCACTGCTCTGCACAATGTTCTAACTTTGTATTCATAGTGAGAACCAAGGGATACATGCAACATATTTTTCATTAAAAATGCTAGTGTTTTAATGAGGAAATAATGAAAATATTAAGAAGTGTAATATGTGCCGTTAATGTAAACAAAAGTTACGAGGTTAATCCATTTCTTCCTGCATCTACATCAAAAAGAATCACTCGTTCCTTGGTTGATAACTGAAAGTTTTTACCAAATGTTAATAAACTCTGATAATCTAATAAACAAGCACACAGAGAAACACAAAACGACAGAAAACATACATTCATCGATTGATTGATTGATCGATATCTTTATTTCGAACATGCAAGAGAAAATAAAATAAAGAAAAAATAATAAAACAATGTTTTAAAAACATTGGAGAGAAAAAAAACAACAAAGTACCCTTCTTTCCTGTGTTAACATACCTCTATCACATGTGCAAAAAGGAGTAGGAAGAAGAACATTAACCTCTCTTTGACAGTGGTTGTAACTTCAAGAACAAGTTCAGAAAACAAACTTTATGCCAAACCTGCAGTGCGCTTAGCTAAGCATTTTTAAATGCTGCTAGGAGAAACCCTGAAGGCATTTAAATCCTGATGTTCGATTTGACTTTAAAGAAATTCAGATTACAGTGACCTTCCCTCAGCAAATATGTGAGAGGAGACATTTAGACAATGTCAGGTTTAGCAAAGACACATCAAACGTTCAGACACAGAGCAGCTTGAAGCATGTGCAGCTTTAAACTAGCTTCTTCCATGCACAGCTTGCAGAGGCATTTAGTAGTTCTGTGTGTAAGTGTTAGTAAATGAATTCAAGCTATGCTTACAGTAAATTGAACTCTGAGTACATCTTTACTGTTCTGTGCCGCCTATGGGTACATTTGAGTAATCTTTCTTCAACTACATCAAAGAGTCAAAGCACATTCCCATAGTTATTAAGTGCACTCTGAGCAAAGTGCAACCACTACTCAATCAATATACTCTGGAGGTTGTTCAGATGCTTTAAATTAGGAGTACTGGTTAATGTGCTGCCGTAAGAAATTGTCAATTCAGTACATCATGGCTTCTCTGTGTGCCCTGAAAACACTTTCTTTCATTCTACAGTGAGAAGAAGTCGAGGCTGCATTCACACGTGTCAAGATTACTGATATCTTCAGAGACTAAGTGCTCTTTCTCATAAGCCGCTTTGTATCCCGACTGTGTGGAAAATGTCAGACTTAGCCTGCTGGATCTGACGGCAGACATGTTACTGGTGGCTACAAAAATGTCATTTTCATATTGCTGAAAGGTCATTTAAATACTTAGTCCGGAGGAAAAAGGTCTTAACCTATCCTTCTGCTCCTCAAATTCTAATTACATCCCTTTTTGTTTGGTTGACTCTAGCGCAACCCAGCAACCACACCAGCCATCCAATGATTGAGTTTACAAAGAGGTTAAAGTGTTTGACTATTGTCCAGTTCTATTTTGTGAAAAAATACCAAAAATTTGCCTGGTTTCTGTGCAAGGACACGTCGAGTCACAGAGACTTTATTTAACTGTCCCCCAATTCACTCTCTTTCCTAGTTTGTTTCACCGCATGTTAAAAAAGGGCCTTTCATGTACTTCCAAAATCAAAACTGCAACAACAAGCCAAGTTTAAGTGCTGAGCTGACATATTTAATGTAACATCACATTTCACATCAATAAGCCTGAATGAGAGAATGATGAAAAGAATGCAAATAAACTTAAAATGCAGATAATAGTTGCTGGGATTGATTTCAAGATGCTTTACACCCTACACCCCAACCTACTCAGTGTTAAGCTGGAAGGTTTACCCAAGTATTCAAATGTTTGACAAATTAAAGAATAATTGTGAGAATTTAAGCTCAATCTTGACCTTGGACATATTTTGACAAAACAAAAGTCTTAACTCTTGTCCTACCTGTTCTCTTACTAGTTCTTTTTGCTGTCTAGGTTTAGAATACCAACAATTACTCACATTTTAAATATTGGAAAAAACTTCAGTTGATTGAAACTAATTAATTAACTCATGGACCATTTTAGTCGAAAGCTCCAGAAAGACAGAAATGGTTGATTGCCAGAGACTTGCAACTTCATATTTTTGCCAAAAATGTGAAATGCAAAGTACTTCCTCAAAACACACCATACAATAGCCTTCTTAATAACTAAGGAGAATCTTTTTCTACCACCACCATTTTTCAATTTTTCAGTCCTTCTTGGTATGACAAAAATGTAACTTGCGTGACTCATTTTACAAATTGGACAAATTTAGAATTAATTATTAAAAAATAATAAAAAGCAACATCCATTTCCAATGACTAATTGGTCTTTGCCAACTGAGCCAAAAGGACAACCATAACACATTTCAATACCAGCACAGTATCTGCTGCTATTTATCCACTACTCCACTTTCACTTCACAAAATTAGATTCTTTAATCGCATTAATCAGAATGGGGGACTTTAATGAATGTAGGCTGCAGCTGGTTTCTCACATGGCGAGCAGGACATGGGCAAGGAGTGACAAAATTTAATATTTCAGTATTAACCCTTACACATGAGAATCCTTTGATAAATTGGGTATTATAACAAGGGAATATGCTATAGCTGTTGTTTGCACAGCAGTGGTGTGTACTGTACTGTGGATTTGCATAACAAAGAGCATGGCAATGGCTTTTGTGTGTCAGAATCCCTACCCTGTTTGATTTAATGCCTAATTCTATGCTGACAGTTATTCATCAGGCCCAGGCAGAGGACTTCATACAGCTGCCAAAGTAATCACACAGAGTATAAAAGGCAGAAAGCTTCACTTTGGGCACTTCAGAGGACTTTTCAAAAATTAATTTCTGTCCAACTAAGACAGCAATTAGCTGTAAGTACAGTTAAGGGGAATGAAAGGTGACTTTGCCCCAATCCATTTTAGAGAGCGGTTTGGAAACAACACCCTTGAGATGAGAATATTATCTAAAATGACATTCACATATCGTCCGTGCCATCGCAGACTGTGGAGACCTTCAATCTTCAAAGAGTGAACTTTTGAGAAATAGCCTATATAAAAACTGATTTTACAAGTGTATCTTGGTGTCAGGGAACATTGCTGGAGCACCTTGTCCAAGGAGGAACAAATATTCTAGGATTTTAGGGAATTCAGTTCAGATTTGTCAATGTTGAATATTATCTGTGCCAGAAATAGAGACAAGTTTGCCGTGGCTCTAATCTGCGATTCCATTAGGAGACAAATTATGTCTGAGGAATGACCGACCACTCCACCTTGAAGATGGTGTAAAATAACAACAGGAATTTTCCAGAGAAGAACTTCAATGCTTTGAGGAAGAACATAAACAAAACATCCACCTTAAAACTGAATTAAGGGTTACTGTTATCGGTACCATGATGATCTTTGACTTGAGTGAATTAACACTTTTTCTCCTGGGCTATCCAAATAATAAAGGATCCAGTGAATTGGCTTAGTTAGGGGAATCTGTTTTAAATTGTCTTGTTGGAGGTTTTATTCCCAAATCGATACCATTTCCATCTGGTATTGGGCGCTCTGAACCAAACTGAACTCACTCATGCCTGGGTGCTTTGAAAACACAAGCTTGATTTTACGGCCATTAATTATAGCAGCTATAAATTCGGACCAATTAATATCTACAACAAGTGGGAGCCTGATTGTTTTGATAGCTGTCGGAAAGATGTCTAGAAAATGAAACGGAGGAGGAAGGCAGGCAGATTAGTTGTAAGGGGTCTGACAGCCCTGTGGTGCTGCCTTGTCCTGCCTACTGTCTTCTCCCTCTGGGAGATTGGCAGGAAGTCCATCGGAGGGATGGCTGACACCGGTGCTGGATGGATCCTAAGCTCTAAAAGCTGGTGGAGGCCTTCAGTCACTCTCTCCCTCCCCTGGTATTTGGTTTGTTGTTTTGGGTGGGTTTAAACTGGTTAGTTATTTTATAGATTGGAAAACATGTCCCACTGTGACAGTGTTGTATAGAAACTTAACAATTGGAAATTTCCTTCAGTTAAATAAGAGACATTTCTTTTCGGTAACAAGGAGGAAGAACTAAAGTTAAATCCAGGCTATAAACTCTAAAGGCCGTGTTAGAAATCTTGATGTTTTATTGGATCTCAGCTTCCAGGCCACATATAGACAAAAAGTTAATCCCTTTTTCAATATCCAAAAAGTAAGGGGAAATATGCTGGTTTTAGTTAAATACAGAGAAAGCAAACAAGTCCTGTCTTGTATCACCATGTGACCAAGTGCTCTGAACTGCCTAAACATAACCACATAAATGCAACCCATTCTTAAGCTGTCACAAGCATTTTCCATATTACAGGGAAAACAAATGACTTAGCCTACGTTAACAGTTGCCGTTTCGCAAATACATTTGATATGAATGTTTCTTTTGGGTGTTGAAACCTATCTGCTACCCATCTCCACTGTTCATCCACCGAGCGACAGCAATAGTTTGTCTTAGCTGTAGTTTCTCTCTTGCATTGGCACAGTTGGACAGTTTATCATCACGTCCAGTGTTTCATGATTCTCTCAAGATGTATTTACTGCTGGAAAATTAGTACAGTACTAAAACATATTGTTCAGCTCTTTACTACTTACAAAGTTATTGATATTCTATAAATCACGTAATGGCCTAAAAACAATATTAACACATTTCTGATATGCCTGAATATAAACCCTGTGGCCCCTTAAAATTCTTTAGGAAGCAGTCAGTTAGTAAAGCCAACACTCACAGTAAACTTGCATTTAGCTCAACTTTACACAATCCTAAAAGTGCCCACCTTTAGCAACTTTCAATTCTAAATGAAAAACTGTCTTTTAATTAAAACACTAATTTCCTGTATTCAATTTGTGGCTATTTATTAATGCACTAACTACAATGAAACTCTAGTATTACTTATATTATTTTTCATTAGTTTCTGTCTATTTTTATTCCATACAATCTTGTTTCATTATATTCCCATACATTTGATTTTCATTGTCTTTTCAAATGTTCTTTTCTCCTATGCTAAAGTGCCAACTCATTCATAAACTGCCCCACTCCTGTTAGTTAATTACATATTTGAGATTATCTTTCATGGAAGGTTTAATAAACGTTTGAAAACTCATGTGTGGTCTCCTCCTCTGAGCTGTGGCAGCAATGTGAGGTGTGGACAAAACACTAAAACCAATTACTTTCTTTCTGTACATCTGACAGGCAACTTCAAGCCGAGACTAAATAAATGGGCAAATAAAGCGGTTCTGGAGTCAATGGCATTAAAGTCTGTAATTCTACTGATTGCAAGAATCCCTATTACATCAGCTCGTTTGGTGTGGCTTAGAACGGTCACCAGGCTGCAGGCTTGAGTTAACTAATCAGGCTATCTTCTGCCTGTAATGGCTGTGTATGAAGCATGAGGAATTCAATTAAATCGGGCAAGTAAACATTCACTCAGCTACAACCTGTGACATTAATCTACAGGAACACCCTGCGAAGCCCTACTTCCCTCATTCCCCTAGGATTAACTCAATCAGTCTTTCTGATGGTTAACCAAGCAGACAACAGGGGCAACCTGTAGTTCACCCAGTGAGAGCTTGCGCCCCACGTAGGTCCATTGCAGCGGCCCGGGTTCGAATCCGGGCCGTGGCCCTTTGCTGTGTGTCATCCCCCATCTCTCCCACTTTCCTGTCTATCCACTATCAAATAAAGGAAAAAACCCCAATAAATAATCTTACAAAAAAGAGAAAAAAAAAGAAAAGTAAGGACACCAAGGAGTATAGATATAAAACATTTCAATTGTTCAATCAATGGTTTTTGTAACATGCATTGGAGATACAAATGATACACCACAGAAATAATTTCTCTATAACTGTTCTGGAGAAATAAACAACAGTGTGTGACCGCTCTTGCTGTGCTGTTGCTCGGTTATTACCTCCGCTTCTTTACAGCTTTTTCTAGCTTGCAACTCTCTGGGCAATGTGTACTGAACAGAACCTGTCCATAAACTGTAAAGACCAACTTTTCATTTCAGCGGTGCAGAAAAAAAAACCTTTGGCAGCTGCTACAGGGCCATATGATATTGTATTGAGGTGAGGCTTACATAGAGTACCTGGGCCCATTGTTTTGAGTGCGTGTTTATTCTCAGAGCAGATTTTTTTCGTCTGGGCCCTTTAGCAGACAGTGACGTGAGAAGCCTTCATTATACTTGTCAGCTGCCTTCTTAACAAGCTCTCCTGTGTGCCTCAGAGCTATCTGCTATCCATCTCCACTGTTCATCCACCAAGCATTCGCTACCGACATACTCTCTGATTTTAAAATCAGAGGCGTTTTAAAATCAAACATTGCCTCTGTATATCTGTTAAAAAAAACAGCTGATAGATCCTTCAGGCTATGATGCTAAATGCTTGTTGATAAATCTGAAAACACACATTAAAAGGATTTGTGCTCCAAGGTTCTACATTTAACATCTCTTCCAGTCAATTAAGTAATATGTTTGGATATGACAGCAAAATGAAATGCCAGTCAGTTCACTGACACAGAAAAAAAACACTCTGAAGAATCTGTTTGTGCCCTGATTCAATTAATAGAGGCTGGCAGCAGGTGGCAATGTTTATTTAGCCAGACATACAGTGTTGTAGAAGAGTGCTATTTTGTCCAAAACAGTGATAGTCACGTTAAATTATCTTTTCCATCTACTATCTGTGAAAGCTAATGCAATCCAATAAAACGTCTCAGCCATAAATTCTACCTTAACAGAAACAATAATGTTTAGTTTGTTTATATCAATTACTGTATTTCTATATTCTTTTTGTCCAATCGGTTACGCTTCTCTTTTCATACTGTATGTATGGTTTTTATGGCTTGAAATAGAGCTATAATTTCAATCATTATCATTGACTATATGTGAATTATTGAAAATGTTGCATTTAATGACAGTATTTCAGTGTGAAGTAACATGGATAATACATTTTTATTTCAAAACAGACTAAACTCTCCATACATCATAGATGCAGCTGAAAGATTAAATTAATAACAGAATAACACACCTAACCCAACTGAAACACACACACACACACACACACACACACAAAATATTCCATCATGGAGCAACTACTGAGCCACAAATCATTCTGCTAGAAACAAACAAGCTATTTATCTATCCTAGTCCAGATCTGCTCCTGTCAGCAGAGGCGAACCTCCAGATTTGGTCTCGACGGAGACCATGTGAAGTCTGTGTTCTGTGAAATTTGATTTTTCATAAAAGGTCACATGCAGTCATTTCATTTCAAGATGACTCAAACCTCTAAATTCAAACGAAATATATTCATCTGATTGCACAGTAGGCGGAACATAAAAAAAGTCATTGCTGTCATTCATTTTGTTCTGATGAGGCAAACTTTACTTTAACTTTATTTATTACAATATAACATTTGGGCCTAAGGGCAAAAAATAAAAACAATAAGTAATTATAAGTAGTTCAACTTGTGGTTGCAGACGGGGAGCTAATACATTTCTGACACCTGATAATTGAGCTTTTGGTTGGCAGAATGTGCATAAAGGGCTGTTAATTTTCATCGGATGCATTTTCACAGTGATGAGATACGTACTATCATTAAAATTGTAGTGAATCTGCTGATGGTCTGGATTCCAGGATACTTCTGGAATGATAAACCATACATCATGCCAGTCAAGATCGATACATAGGCCTGGGCAATAACATACCCAGATCCTCTCAATAGGAAGACCAGAGCAGCCAGATATCACCAAAAACTGATAAAGCATCGATACCACACACACTACACCACACCACACCACGGGTTTTTGGCTGTTTAGTAAATAACTTCCGGATACGATGGATGGGCAGAGCCCTCTGCCAGGGGACACCTTATGCCTTGAGTGCTGGCCTTAATTGAATGTAAAAGAAAAAAGAGGAACGTAGTAGATTGAATGCCTTTTGAAGATTTAATAGTGGGAAAATGGTGACGGGACCTTAATCCTATGGCAAGCAACTGAATAGGTCGAGCACCCTGAAAGTAACAGCGCTGTCTCGGTCTATAAATTGGAAATTCAGATTTCTGGTTCAGAATGTTGTTTATTTCTTTCTTGACTAGTGATTGTTCTAAAGCTATTTGGTCAGTAAACTGAGTTTGCAACAATGAGTCTAACCTGGTGAAGTTAGCTTCAAGGTTTTGTAGTGTAAGTGAACTAGCTTTGCGCTCCTAATAAAACTTTTTATTGCATCCCACAATATCCTGGGGTCTTTCTATAGAACCAACATTAATGTCTGCAAATATCTGGAATTCTGCTATAAACTGAGTAAAGAAGTATTAAAGGGCCATCTAGCAGCACGTTGAGACAGATGGTCTAGGGAGGGGATGCAGAGGACCCCTTTATGGTCAAACAATGCCATTGGACGTAACACGTCTTTTTCTATTGAATTAAATATTTGAGGGGATGCAAAAAGAAAATCTATTCTGGAAATATCTATAAGCATCTATAAGACCCAAGCTGCTGGCCCACGATTTCAAAGCATTTGTAGCTTGCGCCTGAACCCCAGTGGCTTTTGCTTTCAACCAGCCCATATTTGGGTCCCACACCGCATTGGAGTCTGTACCAAAAACAAAAGAAGAGTCAATTAACCTCAGTATTTGATTGGTAAGCATACCATAGAAATTGCCATAAAAATTATTAGGCGCATAAGCTGACACAAGTTAATTTTTCCTAAAAATATACTCTATTGTAGAAATCACAATTCTGCCTAACGGCCACTATTTTGTTTTTGAGCTTGCTGAGGACGATGTTTGCTGAGAATTGTGCGATAGAATTTGTTGGCTAAGCAGCCGGTAACAGTCTGTAGAAACTGTGTCTCTTGTAATCATGCCAGTGTTTCACACACATAGACTAATTTGTGGCGGGCTAGCACACCTTGCATTTCGTTATTAAACATATTTTTAACGCCATTTAAAATGTGCATTCGTTCAGCTGCATTTCTGCTCCTCCAACTCTCTGTCGCTCCACACGCACGCACTTTTTACCTCCTTTTGTAGATTTTATTTTTCTTAATAATCATAAGGTACAATAAATTAAAGTATTGAATTTGTTATTATTTGGCTAAAGATTTCTGTTTCTTTCTATCTACCTTCCTGACACAACCACTAAGCTTATTACAAATAATTGCGTAATAACATCACACATTACTACCCCTTCTCCCCACTAAATTGACTTTAAAATAAATGCCTTTCTTCTTAAAAAAAAAACAAGAAACAAAAAGCACAAAATAGCAAGCACATTGGAAAGGAGACTCCCTAATGAACCTATGGAGTGTTGGCTATATTAAACCGGACAGATATGTCATTCAAAAAACAGTCTCTGTAACCATATCAGATAATTATCCAATAAAACTAAGACATAGTAAGAGATTAAGACAAATCAAGAGTTTATGTTCATAAGGCAGTTGTTTTAATCCTGATCTTCTTCCACAGTCTTCTCTGCAATGGAATCCGAGACGCCAGCCATCTCCCTGGCAACAAGAAGACGGGGTGCAGCATCCTTAGCGGAGGTGAAAGCTCTGTGCTGGGAGCCTTCCTTGATCTTCAGTGTTGCCGGGTAGCGCAAGTAAAAAAAAAAAAAAACAAACAGACCATTGACTTGTGCTAAATCAATAGTTTTGGTAGAAGCGAATATTTCTGTCCCAGACAACGGGCGGAGAGTTCCGTGCAGCCCGTAGGATGGCCTCC
Organism: Etheostoma cragini; assembly: GCF_013103735.1. Lineage (NCBI taxonomy): Eukaryota > Metazoa > Chordata > Actinopteri > Perciformes > Percidae > Etheostoma > Etheostoma cragini. The sequence continues at coordinate 13,926,119 of NC_048418.1, forward strand.
CTGTCTGTGTAGCGAAGCATATTGAAAATCAGCCTGGGATTCGTACAGTTCTTCTTTGGGCTATCCCTGTAAATTTGGTGGGCTTTTCTGACCCCTCTTTCAGCTGGACGATGCAGATGTTGCATCTTTGGTTTCTTTCCTCCTTATCTGCTAGCTTCACCTCCAGCTCCTGAAAAGCGTGGCCATGGTTGTCAAGAATACTTGAGTGTCTTTCCACGGTAGTTTTTAGATTGTCAGATCTCATAGAGCCAAGACTTTTAGTTAGAAATGCTAGCTGGGCCTGAATTAGAGGCCTCACAATACCAAAAATTCAATATTTGGTGCCAATACCATTAAAATAACACGAATGTTGTTGCCGATTTTGATACCACAGTAAAAAGAAAAAGAAAAAAAAGGATTTTCGAAGATTCCATATAAATTTACCTTAACATTTGGAAAATATAAAATTGTCATAACAAGACATACAAAACATGTGCAATAGAGCATACAAGCTAATAAAGTGCAATTAATGCTCATAGTGCAAAAACTAGACACATTCTAGACTCCCAGGCATCTTTTTAACAGTGTTTCTAACAGTTGCGTGACCAGAGACGTTACAAACACTGGGTAAATATTGGAGATGTATTTGAAATATGAGAGACAGCTTAGAGCCCAAGAGGACACAGAGTGTGCTAATTTCCTCTTAAACAGGTAGGTAAGCATTTACTTTAGGCTAATTTATCACTGCTACAAGGGACAGGCATTTTGTGTCATTTCCACATTTGTGTTCTCACATTGAATTATATAGCTAGAGTACCCGAGTTGGTAACGCCATGCTAACGCCATGCTAACCTAGCTAACGTTACCGGAGGAGCACGCAATGTGCCATGGCTGTTTACAACATGCAGCCTGTTCAGGGACCATAGCTAACAACTGTGAGTTACTTAAAGCCAAGAGAGGGTGCTGCAAATCGGAAGAGAGGACTAAGTTTGCAGTGAACATGCAGTTTTTTTAGGTTGGGTGCCCATATATGTAGGTTTACTCCTCAACACAGCGGGCCCGGGTTCGACTGTGACCTGGGGCCCTTTGCTGCATGTCGTTCCCCCTCTCTCTCCCCTTTTACTTCTTCAGCTGTCCTGTCATTAAAGGCCTACATGCCCAAAAAATGAGAAAATGTAAAAATTTAAAAAATTACTTTCAAGCACAATGTGATAGAATATCGGAGTTGGAACCATATATCAACTATTTAGCAAGGTTGGGCCACCAGCTATACCTTAAGCCGCCGTCTCTGTCGAGCCAATCAGGTCAGCCTGACTACCCATGATAAATGCTCTTAAGCAAAATATGTGGGCAGCAGAAGAGCTGAAGCCAAGTGCTGCCATTTGTCCTTATAAACAAAGTCTATCATTTAAGGACAGTAACTTCCTCTGACACTGCGACCACATCAAGTGAACTGTGATAAAAGGAAGAGAAAAGAGTGAAGTCTTAATGAGGTAGCTACACCACTTCACAGCTCGCTGATTTACCAGAGTAACCAGTGCAGTTAAGTGACAATTATACACATATGTTTGGTATCTATACAGTGTTTAGACTTATTTTTACACAAACCAGATGCACAATCAGTCAGATTGGTCTTGTCTTTCTTTTGATCCCTGTCCTCACACTTATTATGCAGTGTGTGGATCAGAGTGTGAGAAGAGAAACACAGAATTAGGTCTATTTCAATATGGACTGGTCCAGCAATGGGCCTGTTCTGATGTATAGGAGAGGATGACTTTGGTTTCAGGGCTGCAGCTTTTTAATTTGTGAAGGATCATTAGCTGGAGAAGGATCCTGCTTGTAGCTCTGGGGGGTGGGGAATCAAATAGATGCACCACAAAGAGGTACCTCTTCATCCATCTAGTTGCTGTTGTAGCTATCACAGCTGGTAAGAATAGGATATTATTCATGCGTTAAAATGAAACGTGACCCGCAATATTCACAGGATACGTAACGGCTGCAATGCGCAGCTCCGCAACAATTCAGCACACAGCAGATAGTGTGGGACAGAAGGACAAGCACAAAAACAAAATAAAACATCTGGTTACTTTTCAAAATAAAATAGGCCGTGCTCACGGTGGATATATCGTATCCCTGCACTACACCTTGAAAACACAGAACAGAGTTGTTTCCTCTCTATTTCTCGGGAAGGAAACAAACTGTTGTTATTTTCGTGGTTCTATTCTACATGAATTTGCAAGATCTCGTGGGTCCTCGAGACTTCAGCTGTCGGTCATGGCCGCAGCATTTCCGCAACAAATCCGGGCCTGGTGGGTATTGACGGACGGCGGAGCATGGAGCCATCACGCAGCGGAGCTGATCCGCAGTTCCGCAGCATGTGGAAATTGGGGGTTAGACTCCACTGTTGACTGTAAGCTGCACGTGGTGGATCTTGAAAACTACATTTCTGTGTGAATTAGGTGGCTTTTGAAAAACACAGGAATACCAAGTGAGCTTGAGTCAAGCACTACATATCCTGGACTTGTCATCCAATCCCACTCCTACACACACAGCAATGTGCGTGGGCATGGTACAGGCTCGGGTCTTACTTACTGCCGCAGTCGCTATGTAAAGTAGATTCATATATGCAAATGGTGTACACAACTGAGTCAGATTTGCCTACAGGGTAAAAAATAGATGTTTGCAACTTGTCTACTTTTCACCACTAATACGATTATAAATATAATATGAATATAATATAACAATATAAACATAATTTCCCAATGAGACTTTAACAATATACAATAGTATTTCCAAGGTTCTGACGTGATACCACGAGGGTAATGATAATGTTCAGTAAGTTTTCTGTTTTTGGTTTGCTAGCCTCAGAGAAAACCCCACTCGTTACGCACTTAATGCTATCATTTTCATACAGCTCTTACACCCCAAGGTGCTGTTGGCTTTGGTTCCGTAGGGGTTAAATAAGCATTCCTTATGCCTCCTGTGTTTTGAAGAATAAACACTCTGCGGCAGTGGATGTGTTTTTTATCCTCAAACCCACTCGTAGGGTGCCTTTTATATTGCCCCAAAAATCAATTGAAAGAAAACAATAGAATGAAATGCCAGAGGCAAACCACTCATTCTATGGAGCACATGTCTACCTTGTGATATTTCCAGGAGATTAAGTATAACCATAGCATACCCAACATTGTTATTTCCTTTTTAACAGACACTGAAAAAGGATTAAACTCTGATAAAAGGTGGTGAATTTAACAAATTATACACATTGTTATGATAAGTTGTGAACCTAAATCTTTACACTTTACTCAAACGATTACCCAATTTAAATTTTTTTAAGTTATGTAACACTAAGTGTAACATATTGAAATTTGTTGATATGTCACCAAACCAATGATAAAACTGTATTTTGCATAAAAACAACACCAATACAGTATAAATATTTGTGCATTACTGAACTAATTTACTGCATATATCCCTTCCAAAGGAAAGGGCTATGAGGCAAGAGGCATTTCTTGTTAGTAATTGTAAGGAAGGTATGTGTCCTGTGTCATGTAGTTTTGTCATTCTATCATCAGCGTAAAGGCTCGATCATGAAAACCCAGCGGGCTATTTATAGAACATGTCAATGGGGAGGTTGGTGATTTAAAGCAGCATAGTGCATGAACCCTTTGAGAAGATTTAACATGGTTGTTTCTTTAAGAATTTCCTTCAAGAATTCAAGATTCAAATTGTGATAGCGAGAAATAAAGGTACTTAAATGCAAAACGTATGGATGGGTGGTAATCTTTCATGGTTTTTGCCTCCACAACCACTTCTTACAGCAGGAGGAGGCTACAAACTGTATGATGAGAGATAATTAAGCTTTAAAGATAAGGTGTCTGCGCAGTTGTGGCATGCAGACTTTAAATGAGACAATTTACCCCCTGACTACATTATATTAGTTTCTCTGCGCACACACACACACACACACACACACACACACACACACACACACACACACACACACACCGATCAAAGGTTATTAATAAAAACGCAACATATAACACATCTGTTGCGAGTGGCATTTAGAGTAGCATCTGCAACAATCTGAAAACCTTTGTAGATATATACAATTAACAATTTAAAGTCTTTAAATAATTTTCAGGCTATGACATATTCCTTCTTACAAGGTAAATTAGATATTCATGAGGAGAAATGCTCCCCTTTGTCAACACACTAAGTTATTATGCAATATTCACAATTTGTTAAATTGACACCAACATTTTTATTGTTCCTTGCCTTTGCCATAAACTGCCAGTTCTCTTCTTTTCATCTCCTTAACTTATTAAGTTTACGCTGTTATCTCTCATTTCTCCAGGCATCCATATAATAAGCATCTAATCTTGTCATCATTAGCTTAATTACGGTTAACAGTATGATCATGCCCACCTGGAAATGGATGGATTGTATCATGTTGCAAGATAACTTGTCACAATTGTGTAACTGCATGACACAAACAGTACAAAGTCTTGCAGGACCAATAAACCACCAAGGGTTCTGGTTGTTGATTTAATATCCAACACAAGGTATCCCTGTGACTTTCTGTTGTGTTACATATAAATAACATTTCACTAAATGGTGGTTGGTACTGATTATTTGGATAGCTACAGAGACATGGTGTTGCCCTGGCAGACATAGGGAAAACAATGTCAGAGGATCAGTGCACAGTTAACCATCCTGTACAAAGGAGCATGCAAAATGCATTACAGCTCTCACCCAATCTCACGTAATGCGCTTGGCTGAACTTTGACTTGTGACATGCATGACTCACCCAAAACAAAACAGTTGGAACAACTGATCTCTCACTTTTACCCAACTAAAAATGGAGAAACCGCTGACTTGTTCGACGTGCCACAAATCACTACCAGTCTGACAGGCAAATGAAAACAAAATGAAGGGAATTTAAAGCTGGTATCCCTCATGATTTTTAAATTAAGGGACGCATAGCTCCACAAAACAAACAAAATCTTGCATACTTATTGTGACACTTTCAATATAATTTTGGGCAACGTGCTATCGCAATAACGATATTTAGTTGATATATCATGCATCCCTAAATATATTTTATATAAATACATAGACATATTGTATGTGTAGGACTTCATATAAAAGAAAATTCAGCTCAAACTTTACTTAAACCAAATCCTGCCAACTGCGTGCTCTCAAACTCTTTTCAAATTAGAACGCCAAACAAAAGTTACGTACATTACTATGGTACTTCTATGAATTCTGGACGACAGCCACAGACAATATGCAATACCGGGATTTTCACCATCTGTAGCAGGCAGGAAAAATAACTTCAACACAACTGAGGTTTCACTACAGTTTAGATTTGCATTGAAGGGGGACGTTGCAGTGATTGGCCTTAACGCAATGTTGCCTGGTACTTCGGAGACGTGGAACACAGGGCAACATCACAGATGTTTTTCACAGACTTGCACATAATATCTGAGCAAAATCGTTAAAACGTTGCTGTACATACTGATTTCTTGTGGGCATATGTTTGATAGTTAGCACTTTAAGTGAAGCATACTGTAATAGTAGTGGTGGGAGCAGTTTTTCTTGATTTAATCAAGGCTTTTTATACAGTTAATAGACATACTATTAATTGATACTAATAAGAGATACTATTAAGCAAATTAATGAATGTTCTTCCTTAAAATACAGGGGGCATAAGTATATACACTTCTGTGATAAATTCCCATAGAAGCTGGCACATTTTTAATTTTAAAAGCCAGTTATTTAATGGATCAGGACATTATGCATCCTGACAAAGTTTCCTTGGCCATAGTGTCTTGGATCCATAAAAAATAAGTGGCTTTAAAAAATTAAAATGTGCTTGCCTCTATGGGAATTTAACATAAGGGTGTGTATACTTATGCCCCCTGTATTTTAAGGAACAAGATTTATTTATTTACAATACATTATTCATTCACAAAGAAAATTGGTGTCCTTGAAAGGTTGGAATTTCTTAAATTATTTGAATTAAGGCCTTAAGATCAATTTCCAAAAGATAGTTTTTTATTCCTTTTTTTTACTCAACTTAAGCATGGGTGTGTAAACTTATTCAAGCCACTGTGTGTATATATATTTTCCACTCACTCGTATGTAATGATATGGACATAAGGATACTGTGCTGTATACTCACTGTGCTGTACAGAGGTTGCTTTAAAATGAACAAATGCAATGCATAAAATTGTTGAATGGCTACACAACTTTATAACATTATAAATTTCAGACATATAAGAAACTCTTTTCCCATTGAGGCATCGAATACCTACTTAAGTGCAATGATTGTTCCACACTTTTTGTACTGCATGACAAGTTGGTCTCAGGCAGGGGAAACAGCCTTAAGACCACTTGAATAATTATATAAAACATCCCTTAAGTTCCATGACAAAAAAAAAAAAAAAAACGTCAATATCACCACTGCAAAATAATCACTAAGTACAATATTTAAAATTTTGGAAATTTGATGCTGCATTCAAATGTTTGCTTACTTTTTCAAACCATCCATAATGCTGTTTCTGCTCCTCTAATAAAATTGATTATGCTCAACTCAGGGGAAAAAAAAGAGCTACTTGGTCAGCCACTAGAGGAGAGTGCAATTTTCCCAATGGCACAAATTCATTTGGCAAATCATCATTTTCTTGTATGGCCAAACGTCAGTGAAACCTTATTACATGTACAAATCCACAAACCTTTGAGTTTGACAAAAAAAAAACGGTTACTGTCACAACAAAATTGTATACATTTATGGTGTTTGTTTGTGTGTGTGTGTGTGTTTGTGTGTGTTTTTAGGAAGGGGGAACAATTTAGATGATAGTTTTTATTGTAAATTAGCTGTGACTGTGGTTGTAAAACTGTATATGTTGATGTTTTGCATTATAATTGTATTATATTATTTTACTGATCTGCCGAGGAATTACAGGCAGAAATTAGCTCTAGCTAAAGTGTGAACCCCGGTACAATGCATCTCTCCTTGTTCTTATACAAGGTTATTGTTAATTGGTGCATTGTCCCTGTTTAAATAAAATACATTCTAATACATTTTACTAGCATTTAGGCACGTTGACAGATTTAATTATATTTATTTCATCAACTGTACTCAATTCATTCCTCTACAAAATAAGTATTAGATGTTTGAGCATCATTATACAGTATGTTTTGAAAACAATGAGAAATTGTTATTTTTTCACAAAATTAATAAAGATAAATAGGGACCAATTTAAGCCTAGATTTTCAACCAACTGTGTTCTGTGTAGCTCACTATGTCAGTTTGTGTCTGTGTACCTGGATGATGGCTGCCTCTGTGAAAGGCTTCATCAGAGAACTCAGTGTCTTTGGCACTGGATGCAGGGACATTTGGCTGCTTTTTCATTCCATCCTCTGATCTTTATATCTCTTCATGTTCTTTTATGGGGATGATGTTTATGCGTTTAATGAGATTAGTGATATTGCCACAATATCATACTGAGTTTTGAAACATATCACATTTTGCTACATAATGGTTTAGTAAAATATGTCCAAATGATGCTTTACTTTTCTTCTAACCATGTCTTCTGTCTGGCTTTATCTGTCTGTGTGATAATTCTTATCACAGCCATCAGCTGTCAAAAGCAAATAAGGTCATTATAAAAGACACAACTAAAGGATTAGTTTAGGGAAGACTCGTAGACTCTGTCTCATTTCTTAGGGATGTAAGGGTCTGATGCAAATCCTCTTAATATCCAGTGGCATATTACATTTGATGTAGATCAACAAGAATCCGTTGATAATCTGTAATAAATCCTCAGTAGAGTGCTATGGCTACCAATCTTAATTTTGCTTCATTTTTCATTGCATATAATAAGCAATAAGACAGACTCTTCATATCACAAACAAAAGGAGAAGAAATATTAAAATGAGGCATTATTGGGCGGGTTAGCTCAGTTGGTAAAGCATGCACACGTGTAATAAGGTTTACTCCTCGCTGCAGTGGCCGCAGGTTTGACTCCGACTTGCGGACCTTTGCTGCATGTTATTCCCCTTCTCTCTCATCTGTCATGTCTTCATCTGTCCTATGGATAATAAAGGCATAAAATGCTAGAAAAAAAAATTAAGAAAAATGAGGCATTATTAAGCCTATAACAAAAATGTGTATTTCCTGCTTTGACTTGATAATCCATTATATATATTAATACACATATAATATCAGTATAACTGCAATCATTTTGCATTTGGATTAATACATAACCACAATTGAACACATGTACATATCTATAATATGTACATACATTAACATATATTCAGGAAAATACTAAGTAAGACATTGCTGTTATTTAATCCTAATTATGGTCATTATTTCAGCAGCACCATTGAAATTGTTTTTTGAACCCTTCCTAATTATGAGGCTAGTCTTGTCGTGTCTCCCAGACTCTGTCAGCATTCATGATTGAAGGTTCAGCAAAGAATGGAAGCACATTTTCTGATATAACCTAATATGGGGCATCCATTTGTTCCATTGTATTGAGGGAGAGCAGTGGTTTAATCAGGTCTGTTGTAATTAAATGTTGAAATTTAACATTTCGAGTCATGCAATTTTATTTGTTTTTCTTTTGACTCTAACAGAATGAGACAAGGTTTGAGGTGTGTCTACAGAAAAGCAAAGGTCCTGCTTTAGTGGAGCAGAAATCTTAAACCATGAATGTATTTTGCCTTCAGTCTTTAATAAGGGCATAAAGTTCTGGAATTATCCACTGCACCACATTCTCGGATTTAAATGCAAATCTCCAAACAATCATTTAAAGTAAAATGAGAGCTTAATACTTCTAATGCATAGCTAATGTCTGCAGATGAAAGCTCATGCTATATAATCATCAATATTGTGTATTGGCTTTAATTTGCAGTACAACAAATTGGTTTAAGTGATCAGAAATATTGAAATGTAACATAGCTAGATTTGAATTTCAATTAAAAAACTACATTGGCGCAGGACTAACATGCTATGGTGAACATTCACATTCTTTGGACAAGGAGCAACAATAGCAGTCGGGTAAACATTCACTCTTGTAGCTCTGTTTTGGTCTCCATCACTTTCTAAGGGAAATGTTGGGCACTTAAGCATCTAGCTCTAACATTTCCCGTCGTTTGGGGCTGGCGTACATAAAGTGGGCAGTAAACAGCTGTCTGCTGTAGTTTGACACAAGGGCAATAAGAGTGGTGAAAGTAAACCAAACAGCAAAGTCGGGGGAAGCAAAACCAAAATAATGTGAAAAAAATCAAGCTAAAATTTCCATTCCATGGGCTTTAGAAAAACGGTATAGGCCATTTCAATATTTAAATGACTAGATGTTGGTTATTTTCCAATTACTTGATGATGTTAGTTGCAGCCATATGTCAGACTAAAACAGCTGTATCAGCTCAGTTATGGCCCTTTGGTTAGGTGATACTTAAGTAATACTTTAGGGCACAGTATAATGGTAGCTGGGCGGGCCGTCTCTCTGTGATGAAAATAGTTTAGTGCTACTTTTATCACTGTAATCTCTTACAGTATAAGAAACATTTTATATGTTTCCCAACAGTGGTAAGACTTTGATTTATTCTAAAGAGCAGCCTACCAAGCGCAAAGCTACTGTTGCTACCATGTGAAATCTACACTGAAGAGAGAGTCACCATTCATAATGAATTCCTAAATGCCAGCAGAGTTGCTAGGCTTATTAGTATTTCCTTGTATAGTTAAGTAGGTGTCTTGGTAACACATGCACCTGACAATGTAATACATAAAAGGTAAAACAATTCACAATCACTGAAGATAGCAATCACATAATGAAGCTTCAGTTCACCCTACAGATGGCCACACATGGGCTGCAATCAACAGTAGAGGGGGGAGATTTACAGGTGGCTACCAGGCGAAAAATCATTTGTCAAACCGTAACGACATGTGACTAACCAGCTCTTTTATGAGGTTGTCCACAGAGAGCAGATTCACAGTCAATCTAGCTTTTTCTGGGCTGATGTGTGCTGGATAATATGCTGTGCATGAGGTAGACTCTAAAGCGGTTGATCAGGTGTTTGGGTCACATTATGCTGAAGGAAAAAATATCACGGAGGAGGAGGAGGATGACTCAGTGCACCTTCCAGGGCAATGAAGCTATGTAATGCGCAAATTCAGGTTTTGACATGCAAATGATCATGAACATTCTGTATCAATATAAATTGGTATATATATCACAGTGCCATCCTGGATTTTCAACCTTTTGTTAAGACGCAAACTAAATTTCCTCCTCATTCTACAGTCACACATCCCTGCCTGAAGCTCCATCGTCATCCCTGGACTGCACTGTCTCATGTAATGACACAAAATTGACAGACTGTGGTTGCACAACGCCCTTTACCATATAAGTTAACTTGTCTTTTCAGTTTTGGTTGAGTGGAGCATGTCTTATAATGTGAATGTCTACAGGGCGACCAACTAACTTTTTTCCTTAGAAGCAATGGCGCTCCTTACTAAAGCCCAAAGAATACTGGATTTGAAAGCCGATACCTGAAAGAAAATCAGATAACAATAATAAACTGACATGTTAATGGACACTACGCGAAGACATATTGACACCTATTCCATCTTGCTTGTAGTAATGATCTATGTATTTGACATTTTACAGAAATAATATTGTACAATTATTGCTGTCTTCTTAAAATGCGATGCTTCCCATTTTCATTTAAAAGTCAACTTTTATTTGTTTAATATTTCCTTATTTCCTTCTTATTTATTTTGTGAACAATTTGCCTATCTACTCTCACTTTACTGCACTGACATTATTTAGTTGGTGATGTCAATCCAAGCATTTTTTTATACCCATACTGGTCCTTTGATTCCTTTGAAAATACCTTTTGATTTGTTTTATAATATAATTTGTGCGACTCTTTAGGTTAATAACAGAGCACAAAAGTAGAATAATATACTCTTAGATATACAGTATATGGGTGCAAACAGTTCAGTGCAAAACATTAACATACTTTTGTTTAATGCTCACTGATGAATACTTAAGACCTGTAGGTCTTAAAGACGACTGACTCAGCAGATCCCCGCCATCGGATATCAGTGATTCTAGCGTTTTTTTTTCCAGATCTTTTTCCAGTTAAACCCCAATTAAAACAGTGTCAGAAACCCCAACTGAAAAGGCACATTTGAATCTCACGAGTGTGCTGAATCTCCACAATCCAGATGCAAGGTGTTAAAACCGTGCAAACAATATACTGCAAAAATTGGAAGTAGGAAGCAGTTAACACAGATATTCAAATATGAATTAAACTTACAAATCCAAGTTTACACCTTTAAAACTTAACCTTGCAAATCACAGTTCCAGTTTTATGAACCGTGAGTGGGATTTTACATAAAAGTGTCTCTAAAAAGGGTGCAAACTTAAAAGTAGGAGTCCAGATTGTTGATCTTCTATCTTAAACACGGAAAACTCTCAGCTGTAATAAAGGATGCTTTTTTTTAACCGAAGACAGGGGAGTTTTTAATAGTTACATTACCATTTACTGCTGAATGCCATGGCAATACCACATCGATGTGCAGCTCCATACAGATTACAGAATAAAGCGTAAAGACAGAGCAGGTAGACTAACACTAGCTGGGATGATTTTCTAGTGGTGTGGGTACATATCTCGTTAGAACTGATAATCCTGCCATGTCATACAGTAATGACATGTAACAAGATGAAAATGTAAAGCTAATTTGGACGCAAATTCAAACAAACTGGTACAACAAATTAGCCAAATCTTCAAAGTCAGCCTCATGTAACCGTAGCACTAAAGGAACATTTCCACATTGCACAAAAGATTAGAGACATGTTCTTCCAGGTTGTACATGGTAACAATAGTAACTGAACTGTCATGTAAGGTTCAATTGAATCTTATTAAGAGTCAAGTTAGTCAAGAATAATAACAAATAACAATATCAAAAATACCTTTCCCTTATGTGTTTTTCTAAAAGGAATCTTTATTTTCCAGTAGTAGCAGCCTATTTTTTTATGAGTATATGCTACTAAAAGGTAGAAATGCAACTTTACAATAACACTATGCCCTTAAAAACATGAACTCTGAAAAAACCAAGAGGAAACTGAGACAACCAAGAAGAAACAGGTTTCTTTAACATCCAGTAAGCTTTAGAGCTGTATTCCTGTAAGAGATGACCCTCCAGTAAATGAAGATGCATTGAGGCAGAGGCTCTGGTTATGGTCAGCCAGCAAGTACAGGGTGACTGTTTCTGCTTAAAATGAAGCGATGTATCTTGTGTAGGCAGACGTCAGCAAAGCATGAAATGAGCCGCCCCTACGGAGTCGTCTCTACAGCAGAGTACACGTAGAGCAGGTACCTCCGTTTCTCACTGCACAACACAAGCCTGCTTCCAGTAGCTCCATAGAGACTGTGTTGCTGGTCTACACTAAAATACACATATCACCAAATCACAACAATGATCCCTTTCCTCGGGCTGGTGTTCAGTAGCATTTTTTCAAATCTGAATCACTTTGACTATATTTGTAAATCACCTTTTTTTTAAAGGCAAAAAGTGTTTTTTTAATTAATGTCAACAACCTGTAGCTATAAGATGAACAAAATTGAGAATGTGTATCTGGAACATTGAAATAGCAGGTGTTGGCTACGGCAATCCGTATGCGGAACTATTCAGGCGTGAAGCCTGAAGTGTTGATACAATACGTATGAGAGCTAAACTGTGAGATTCTACTGAAATTGGTGTGACAGTCCTGGGAAGCGTTGCCACTAGTTTTGTCTAACTACAAAAGCACACAGTTCACTTGTAGTGGTAGATTGGTGTTACAGAGTATTGTTTTCTTCCCAAAAATAATCCTTGGCTGAGCACAGATACTGGCTTCAGAAAGCACTTTTAAATCAGACAGCCAAAAGTTAGATTTTAGCCATAATGAACATTAATGTGTTAAAGCTGATATAATCCACCATCTGTGTTGTTTTCAACATTGCTCCTTCAAAATAAAAAGAGCGAGAAGAGGGAGATTGGTCATCGTCACAGTTATGCAAATAATAAAAGCAAAGATAAAAAATGGATCCTGCTATAGAAGCCCAAACTTACACACTCCAATTTTCTATCCATCAACACATCACATCTAGGTGTGTTGTAAGGCTTTTGGCTGCAAAGAGAACTGACATCTTCATTCTTTGCACTCGCTCACTTTAACTTTCTCAAACACTAATCTAAATTCTAGTGGGTATCTATTCTAGTGGGTTTTGTATCATCAAAAAGACTAACCTGGGGGTGGAAAACGGCTGAGTAAATCCTGCTATTTCCCCACAGCCAAGCCACCAAAACAACCCCTCAAGCCATAATGAGGAGGAAAATGTGATGGGAAACAACTGCGAAGCTCACCATGCGAGCTGGAAACATGGGCCAGCTGCTCACTAGATCAGCTTCAGCAGGGGTATCTCACTCCATCACCAACCGCATCAGTGAACACATCACATAGATGGAGAGAGGCTGCATCAATCAAACACCACACCACGGGGAACTCAAGCTTTCAGCCCCTAGGGGAAAACTTTAGAGACAGTGTCAAAATCCAACAAAATATCAACAAATGAGCTTTGGGTAAGAGCGTGTTTTGAGTGTAGGAATAGACAATAAATCTACAGACTTCCTGCTGATATCGATAGGTGAACTTCGGTCCAATGCTTCTTACGCTCCAATCTTAAACAGCTACAGTAGGTACACTCTGAAGGAGAAAAACTATCTAGAGAGGGTGGGGATCAAAAGGAAGAGAAAGGGAAGAAGCCACAGAACAAGCAAGCCCTGGTTCATTTTCAAGAGGCTTCAGAGCACTGACTCAAGATTATTTTCCATATCAAGAATATATATCTAGCGCAGCAACAAAGGGCTGAAGGGGAAAAATCATAGATCCAGCTGCCTGTACTTTCAGCAATAGGAATACAAAGGTGGGGTCAGTCCATTGCAACAGGATTTGGAAGTATTATACATTTGAAGAAGGTATCAAATGAAGGTGAAAGCACACACAAAAGGTAGAGATGGTCCGATACCATTTTTTGCTTCCCGTTACCGATTCTGATACCTGAACTTGTGTATCGGCGAGAGTACTGATCTGATACCAGTGTGTCATATATTTTATTATGTTTTAACAAGTATATACTACTATTTCTGTATGGATGTGATTTCTATCTTTTGAACACTGACTGACATAGAACTTTCTTTTATTATCCAGTTTGTCAGTCAGTTATAACCGAAAAAGAACATAAATTAACTACTTTAACATAGATTTTCTGTAGGGCTTTATTACATGCTATTGGATCGGTGCATAAACTCCAGTACTTCAAAAATCTGTACTGACACTTGTAAATTGTACATTTATTAATTCATCTTTTAGTATTATTGCTGTGTTTTGACCCATCAGCTATACTTGCATCTTGCATTATACTCTAGGAAGAAAAGAGAAAAGGAAAGTTTTTGTTTGGTTCCAAATATGATTGTGTATGCCATGTGGAACTAGTTAAAAAAAATAAAAAGCAGCTTGAGAAGGAAGAAGCTCACAGCAGCACCTGTGTGCTCGGATTTAGGAGGGAAAAAAACAAAGAAAAGTAGATGGCTACATACCAAATGTGGAGGACAGCCTCGTTAAGGAGACATTAGCTGCATGTGTACTGCAGAGAGCTGGAAGTAAATTATAAAGCGAAAATAATTAAGTCCAATCAAAGCAGCAGGCTACCTCTTTTCTGATGTTTGAACTGCTGGAAAAACTGCTTTCACTTCCAATTGCTGCCCACCTTTCTCCTTTTTAGTTTTGTCTCATGCTTAAGAGCATTGTAGGTTTTGTGCTGGCAAAATCAAAATGTTTGAAAATCTCAAAATGCCGAAAAGGGGCTTAAAAAGTAGATCAGACAGCCCGTCTGATCTACTTTTTTAGCCCCTTTTAGTCATTTTGAGATTTTCTGCTCAAACTTAAAAGAAAGTTCCAGAACAATTTCAGATTTTAATTTGACAAATTTATTTTATTTTTTGCTTGCCTTTACAATTACCACATATTTGAATTTTTTATATTTGGAAGGAGTCATTGTGCCATTAGGTTTGTTAACCACTCAGGGAGTAGGAGTTAGTTAGCCTTGCATACTAAAGTTTGCGCTGATTTCCTGCAAACTCTGTAACCTCCAAATTATACAAAGGATGGGGATCTAGCAACCGTAAGCTTTCTTGCATTACAGCTCACAGACAAAAAATGTATTAGACGTGTACTTTACGTGTACGTGTATTTTTTTACTGCAGCCAGTCACCAGGGGGCGATCAAGATGTGTTGGCTTCACCTACACATTCTATGCATCAACCCCTGGTCCAGCCGTGGTCATGGCTAGTTGATGCATATAAAACATCTTCAGAATATTTGAATGTAGTCAGTAAAAGATATTCACCACTGCACACAAGAAGCAGATAATCGTGATATCTATGGCTCATCACGGCGCAACTTCTGTCAACATAGGACAAGCAGCAAAATGCTAAATGGCGGCCAATCAGAAAAAGTTACTTAAAATTCAGTACAAAGGTAGTCAGCTGGGACCCATTACTGCAAGAGTACCATTTACCAAATCAAGACGTATTGTGTTTTTGTCAGTTCTCTGTCTAAATAAGCTACACAAAAGCAGTAAATATAGCGCGATACCATTCAAACAGACTGTGGGAATATGATGCGAGTACTGTACTGAGCTTAAAGATTTTGTCAAAGCCAGTTTAATAATAACACCAATTCAGATATTTGTTATTACACTGATATTCCACAAAATGCTCCCTAAGCAGGTTTGAGTTCATATTGAACTGAGCTCAAACTAACTTCAAAAAATCAAATGAGTTTCAGCATCCATCTCTTACCCACGCAACATTTATTTGCTCTTCAAGGTCTTGTCTTGAATGTACACCAGCTGTGTTGACCTTTCAACATTGTCCAAAGCTCTAAACAGGCAAAAGATCAAGAAAACTGGGACAGAGATCAATCCTCTCATTTCCCCTCTTATGGTCCCCTGGGTTTTCGACCTGGCCCTTTTCGCTTTGGCCTAAACTGAATTAATTGACCTTCTGCACTATGAAACTTCTGAGCTGAAAACTTTACCCTATCATCAAGCGTATAATGAAGTGACTGATAATTAATTAAGGCAGACCTTCCTGTGTTTTTACCATAGGCCTCAGTAGAGTAGATAATATTCATTTCGGTATCTGTACAGGAAGCCGCACTTAAGTGCTTGTGATTGTGTCCAGAGAAAACAGTTAGTGACTGTCTGGCAGAAACACAGACCTCCTGATGTAAATAAAATACAAGAAGAGTTCTGCAACCCTCCTCCTCTCTACATTCCTGCAGTCTGACGCCAAAATGACATCTAATCATGGGGTCCTCCATGGGAATATCAAGAATAAAGTACTAAATAGAACATTTTTCACAGGTTTGGCAGGTTTATTATTTCAAAACAGCTTTATTGTCATCGTATCACAGCAAAATTGCAGATATTCTGTCTCTTGGTTTAGCTAGGTTGGCAAACTACTTTTTAGAGCAGTTATAAAGGGCATTTTCTCACTGTGTTTTTACATTAATGCAAACTGGTGTCAGATTTTAATATTTAGGTAGATGTTGGCTGATGATTGATGTGATTGTTTAGGCCTGTTTAGAGAGGTTTAAGAAACATAGCATCAACAAAGTGGTGAAAAGTGGCGATGTACAAGTTGTTTGCACTTGACTACAAAAATAACATTTAAATCTGCACATTTCTTTGATAAACATGACAAAAGTTAAGGGCTCGCAGCAACTGCTACTGCAGCTCTTGTTTTAGGTGAAAATGTTGTCAATGGACACATAAAGTATGTCACTACTGGTCAGTTGAGGGAAAAGACTAAAGGTCTCTTCTGACGGGGAGCGTTTGTCGCGCCTTGTTATTCATTTTCAACGAGAGGCGAGCGGGCAGTTAGGGGGGCGTGGACAATCTGACAGGCGATGCGACAGGCGAGGGCAATCCTATGAAACTCTTGCATTTGTGCTCATCCAATTCCTTTTAACAGCACTAATGTTTTTTAAAGAGACATTAATGCACGCACGTCCTGTGATTCGGCTCTGCAGATTGTAAAATCAGGAAGCTGCAGCAGTAAGGTAGTGGACAGGGTTGCCAACTTTCTCCCTAGATTTAGCAACTTTTCAGACCCTCTTAGCGACTTATAAATATATTTTTATTGGAATTTATTCCCATTCATGCAGTCAACAGATCCTCGGTTAACCACTATTAAAGATTATAATGTACAGCAAACGGACAATACTACTATTGTGTCCAGAAATTAAAAGAACTGTTACAAACTGTTACATTTGGCTACAAACTAGGATCGTAAATGCGGTTGAGTAAAATGTGTTGAATCAAATCATTATTGCTAAAACATCATCCATTAGGCAGAAGAATATAGTGTATTCATTCTTTCTTTGGCTCTTCACAGCAGTGTACTGGCTGGGATTGTTAATAATGCCCCTGTGAAACCTGTATGCATTAATAATAAGATCAATCCACCCTTCCTCCTCCTTATCAGCTGTTCATTTAGTTAGAGAGGATAAACAAATCTCAGTCAAGACTACACACAACCTTTTAAACTACAGCTTGGTGTCAGCTGAGCAACTCTCACTCACACACTACTGGGTGCCGAATGTAATACTTGTTAGGCACAGAGCAAAATGCCTCTGAAGTAGAGATGTTCCAATACCAGTATCGGTATCGGTTCCGAACCTGCCTAAAACTCTTGTATCGGGAAGTACTGGAGTTTATACACCAATCCAATACCAAGTAAATTTAGTAAAGTAATTAAAAAAAAATCTACGTTAAAGTGGTTTATTTATGTTCTTTTTCTGTAATAACTGATTGCCAAACTGGATAATAAAAGAAAGTTGTGTGGAATTAATTGTTTGTGTTTGTTCATGTTTCCCAAAGAGTTTAACCTGAGCCGGACCGACAATAAAGATAGAAATCATATCACATCACAAAATATATGACACACTGATATCGGATCAGTACTCGGTATCAGCCGATATGCAAGTTCAGGTATCACAATCGGTATCGGGAAGCAAAAAATGGTATCGAACCATCTCTTCTCAGAAGTAAAGAGTATCGAAAAATGCCTCGTCATATCATTTAATGCCTAATTTCAATAGGAGTAAATCTCATCAGCGTCAGTGAGCCAAAAAGCATGCAGCATCAATTAGGAACCGTTATCAAAGTCACAGTATTGGTATCAGTACCGGTATCAGAGATTTTCGAACGATACCTAGTCTCAACCAGCACTGGGTGATATTTTCAGGCACCAGGAAACCTTTAGTCAGGGGAAACCTAACAAGATTCAACTCAAGCGTTTTAATGCTAACAGTTTGTTTTGTGCAGAGGCTCAGTCAATTTTTCACTTGGCTTTATCTAAACTTCCTCAATGCCTTGAGTTGATCAATACTCCTATTTTATCTCCTAAAAGCAATTCAAGCCACCCCAAGTTGCCAAAAATAGACAGGGCAGGGACGATGAGGGAATGAACCCTGGAACCAAAATTACCACAGATTAAGAGAGGCCTCTCTAAATTCTTTGCACCAGTAGCAGCTGTCTGTAGGTGAAATAATCCTTTAACTATATATTTCTCATAATACACATTTCTCATAATTTTGTGTAGTTGTCAAAGAACTGTCACAAATTAACATTACATATTGTGACATTTGAATTAACACAATACTTGAAAGCTGGTCTTTTCCCTAATTGTATGTTGTTGGGGGCGGCTGTGGCTCAGTGGTAGAGCGGTTGCCTGCCAATCGGAAGGTTGGGGGTTCAATCCCTGGCCCTGCAGTCCCATGTCAAAGTGTCCTTGGGCAAGACACTGAACTCCGAGTTGACCCCGATGCTGCGCATCGGAGTGTGAATGTGTGTGAGTGTATATCTGATGAGCAGTTGGCACCATGTACGGTAGCCTCGGCCACAGTTTATGAATGTTTGTGAATGGTGAATGTATCCTGTATGATGTAAAAAGCGCTTTGAGTAGTCGTTGAGATTAGAAAAGCGCTAAATAAATAGGGGGCAAAAGTGTTAGTTCTACCTTCAACAACATACATTTCGACACCAATGTGGAACACATGACCCATGGACACTCCCTTACCCCATGTCCCATGTATCATACAGCCTTGGATCTGTAAAAAATAATCTGGCCTCTGCAGAAGCTTTGTATCAATTCATCGCCCATAATCTTTTTAACAAAATGCGGTCAATGTTTGTTTGGCCAACGTTTCTTATATGTTTTTACGTGTGCAGGCAGTAGACTAAATTACTTTGGGAGGACAGACAGTATTTATATTTGTCTGTCCCTGCGTCTCTGTTTGTCTCTCTCCGTTTACTGTCTGTCTCCATCCATCTACGTCAAACCTTTGACAACAGTAGTGACCTATCCCACTACTGTGTGACCATGTAATACAACGCAATCTAGTATATTTTCTCTCGCAGTAAGCTGAGCACCCTGCCGGGCTAACTGCTTTACAAGTCTACAACTCTGTACTTAAGAAACCGCTGACAAAATATTTTGCCACGTGAAAACCATTTCAAACCTAAACAATGTGGTCTGCAATATGTCTGTTTTACAGCTAGAGAAGCTGCAGAACTGTCAATGGGGGAGTATGTCAGCAAGTATAACGAAAACAGCTCGTCTAAACCTACAAAAGGTGAAGCGGTCAGAACAGTTTCCTGCCAAAAAGCCAGAAGGGAAGGAAGCTCAAAAAAACTCCATTGTAGCTTAGTTCCTACTCAATAAAACAATTGGTTGAGTGCCCAATAGACTTGACTGCTATCCGATATATGATTTGATTATACACCTTAGGAGGAGTCTTAGGAGGGCTGTCAATCAACAAACAACAACAGATGGTCTGGGTATAGATATAGCCTTACAATCTATCCCATCATGTGGACTCACAAATACTGGACAAAAGGAAAAAGCTTTAGCAGAATAAATCTTGACTGTATTTAGCCATCATTTAATTATTCCTGTGTTCAAAACAACTTGAGAATTTCTGCCACCTTTAACTCAGAAAGCAGCGAGCCAAAATGTACAGATGAGGAATTGGCCCCACAGGAGAAGTCAGCGCCTCTACTCCTATGTACTAAAGTGGGTATTTATCTGTGAAAAAGCAATTCAGGAGGTTTATATGCAATTGACTTACTCTTTAACTTAGTGTAAATATGTGACAATACTGTGGACATATTGGTTCACACAGATACAAGTTATATTGATAAAAAGGCTTATGGGGAACTAAATCCCCTTGCTTGTTAAACAGCTCAAACAGCTACACTCTGACCTTTTGACTTTTTCTATTCTATTTTCTAACTATGACCTTGGAATGTGGTGCTTAAACATTCAAACAATTATTGTACGCAGGGAAATAAAGCCAACTGAAGGTTTGGTACAACACTTAGCTCTACACTTTCAAGCGTTCAGCTTTTACCCAGTGTCAATGTGTACAGACAATCACCATATTCACGTCATTCAGGCCATATGCCCACTGTTGAATTCATCTAGTCCAGGAGCCAGCAAATGCCTATGAAACGTGAACACCTGACCATGCAAGCTCCTACCTCAGAAAGCACAGCGTAAAATGTGCAGGAATGGAGGAACATTCCTGAAATCAAAAACTGACAGTCAAAATATGTCTTGTTGCTCCGTAAACAGACAGAACGGATGCAACCATTACTGCATCTGGGTGTGTCACAACCTCACATAAATATCTCCACTGCACCACAGCCAGATGGGAGTTGATTACAGAATGCATTGACTACAAAACACTCAGATTTGACCGTCTTCGATTTCTTCCAACTCATGCGACCACTCATCCACAAGACACACACACCCGCTTGCACAAACGTACGACGCTGCTGCAATCGATTCTGTTCACAATGTTATTCCTGAAGCTTGGTTTGGTCTCTGCACTATTTTTCCCCTTTGCCATCCATACTATTTTAATTCTGTTCCTAATCCTACCTACAGAGGCCAAGGTAATTACATATGTCCGACCCCAGATCCCACTGCAATATAACAGGAGGGGAAAAAAAAGCTCCAGCGTCTGTTTGTGCTTCCCTACGGAAGAAAGGGACAATGCAGCTGCTTCATCATGTGCTCACTCATGCTTTCTGTCTGACAATGTCAATGGGCAATAACAGTACGTGGATCCAATGAGGTGCCCTGGGATTTTCCCAGCCATATGGGATTGTGTTCCCTATGGCTGATCTCTAATTTTTGAATACATGGCACAAGCATGTCACAGTGAATTTAGCAAAATAGAATCATTATTAATCTTGACAAAGGGTAAAAGAAAATGATTTTTTTTTTAAGAACTGAAGTACATCCCTAAAGCCAAAAGCAAATCCTTAGAGACTCTGACTTTGTGCGATTTGTTTAAATATAAGGTACATAAAGACATGTATTAGACACCCAGCTACCACATTAATCATGGAAGTGTGCTTGCGGTGATTAGATCCAGCTGAGGGTGTCTATGATGGATTGTGTGTATGCTGTGTTCCCCGAGCAAAAAGCGGTGCTCCCTGGGCCGGGCGAGCCCCAGTGGCATTCAGCCATGAGAAATTAGCTGAGTGTCCCCAACATTTTTCTGCCTTGACATGAATCTGCAAATCCACTCTGGTCAACAGGTCTGGGCTGCAAGGACAAGCTTATGGTGACTCATCATTCCTTCATATAAAGACACTTGGTAGAGTTAAACTATGCCAGTATGCCAGTAGCATGTATGTCCTCATTCAGCTGCTTCCAAATATCTGCCTGAGAGAAAATACACAGCTAAACAAACAGCTAAAACACTTACACATAGGAAAAAGTATAGTGACTCTTTGAAATAAGGGGTGGGGTGTGGTAATAAAGTGGCTCAAATCTATTTTTTAACATTGTATCAAATGACAAGGTGACAATGTGAAAAAGGTTGCCTGTAGTGATGAACCTAGCTTTATAGTGAGTTTCAGCTCATTGTTTAGCTGTCATCACACATTATTACTATTCAGGTTTACTCTCATTGTTCTCAGTATCTTTTCAGTCACAGCGAGCAGATGATTTCAGCCTTAAAGTTCTAAAAACTCACAGAAAACAGTACACTGCACAACACCAAACAGCAGACAGACACAATTAGAGACTAGCTGGCAAACTTAGTGGAGCATTTTGCGGGCTGAAGTTTTAGATTTTCCTTCAGGAGTTGAGCTACAAGCGAGTTAATATTGGACGTACAACTAAATATTGGAAGTGTAAGCATTGTACCATCTCTTACTCATCTTAATCATCATCTCATACTTCTTCAACACCAGTTAGATTAACTGCCAGTTAGGACAGCATGAGTAAGTAGTGTTGAACACTGGAGTAAGGGTCTGAAACTAGGGCTTTGTCTCAAAGCACCTTCTTGCACACTTCAAACATTTAGTTTTGAGTATCTAGCATAGGTAACCCAAAAGGTCCGTCACTGAAAGTACCCAGATGACCCCCTAAAAGCGGTCGAAAAAGTTCAGTGTAGAACGATGGACACTATGCGCACTAAACCCGCGCCATCTTGACTACAACGCGGAAAGGGGAGGGAGCAGGGACGTTGACTGACAGCTGATTGGACGAACGCGTCACGTGGGTCTGGCTTCCCCCAGATTTTACATCGAAGCTTAATGGCGCTCCATCAGAATATCATTTCCTATAAGAATTTTAACATAAGTGTTCAATTTAACACAATACTAACCATTGAAAGTGGGCACTACAGCAGTAAGGGGTCAGTGCACACTTGCAGTGTACTGACGGAAGTATGCGGAATGAGACACAGCCTAGTGCCCCGATTTCTGTTTATTAAATTAATAATTGATTCTGAAATGCTGTGTTTACTGCAACATGACCTAAATGACCGTGGATGGGCAATTTCGTTATAATAACAACTTTAATTCATAAATTATTAGACATTTACTAACTTCAGTCAATTTAGAATTTAGATTTAAATTAGATTCTCTGTGAATAAATTGATAATTATGAATCATCAGCCATAGTTGGCAGGACAGCCTCGGACAGCAGCCTTGTCACCTCTAAGCATACGGCTGCAAGTGGCAAGTTACACAGATCAAGAGCACGTTTTTAACATGCTGCTGATGAAGGCCACCTGCTTTGGGCAATGACTGTTTGACTTAGGCAAATGCTATGGCTGTTTAAATATCACATACAATTTGTATTCAACATTTGCACAACTCTAAAAAGGAGGCATAAATGGTGGGTGGAGAGGAGGGGAGCTGGGAATTTTCTTGCAATGCCTTGGTGGTTGACGTTTGCTGAATCAATGAGATAAACATAAGGGCTCTGAATGTCAGAGTTTACATCTACAAGATTGAAGACTTAAATTTGGTCACTGGCGACTGCTCTTAGGGAAAATTCCATTTAAAAAAGGTCAGCCACAACCCTGCTCATACTGAATAACTAAATGTCTAGGTCCCTGTGTGGCTCTGCCCTCCTGTATCAAAAGCTTGCCACTGATTTAAATGCCTTTGCCTTTGTTTAACAAAAAAGCTACTTCTGGAAAACCCAGACAGTTGTTATATTAACACAAACGTCCCTTGTATGTTGTTCTTCATTCATTTTTAACTCCTGGTTTTAGGATTTTAGAATTATGAAACAGATCTTTTGATTTGAAAAAGTTGTCTCATTGATACATTTTATGCTTTCCATCAATGAATACCCTTAACGGGCTACAGATTTCTGGAGATGGTATTAAAAGTCAACAATTCATTTTCTGCTTATTCAATCCTGTAATTCAATCACACCTAAACAAAGATGATTAGCTAAACACTTGGCACTGAGGCGCTCTTATTCATACAAGTCGCTGCCAAAGTCCTTGCTAAGGTCTGGTGGTGGGACTACAGCTTCATAAGGAAACCTGGCTGCCTTATGGATGGGTCTCTGGCTGGGATTAGATTTACAACAGAAGACCGGGTGGCAGTGCAGTAGGAGGCTCTTGGCAGGAGGTGGTTCTGCGAGACTGGAGGGAAGGAGAATGTTATCCTGCTGGCTGAGGGAGCTGTTTCTCACCCCCTGGTACAAGCCAAGCACCATTCTGCCAGAATACGCCGGCGGCGTGTGGGAGAAACTGAACTTCAGAATTATGAAGATCTGTCCTCATAAGTACCTGAACCACACCCTGAAAGTTTAATTTAAATCAAACACCAAGGGGTTGCTACAAGTGCAAACAAACTGCAGGTGGTCTAGCGCAAATCAGGCTATGAATGACTAAATGTTTGTCCAATCAACACAAACATTTCAGGAAATGTCTACATAATGACCTCACACATTCACTGCAAATCTCATTCGAATTGACCACTAAGAGGCCCTTTAAATGCACAATAACCAGATGTGGAATAGCACAAATCAAGGTTTGAGCTTGGAATCGCAGCTTGCATCTTTATTAGCAATTGCTTTTGTGTTGGTCATCTGCTTTTCTCAAACTGCCGTGGGCTTGACTGAGCTACATATAACACAGAGTTGAAAATAAATATTTTTGACAAATTTTTAGGCATTTTAAACAAAGTGCACTGTTTGTCTGTTTGCATGACTGCATATACTCCTATTGGCGTCCTTGCGTCAGAGCATCTTACAGGCTACAATTGAAAATGAACGTATAAAAAATGTCTACTACATTTCTAACATGAAGCCAGAATTCACATTCTTGTTCTATTTATCACATGCAGATAGTGTTCCCAGTGTAATGTTTAGGTGTCAGGCAAGGCGCTGCAATCATGGGCCAAACATGTCAGAGAATGGGCCTTCACATTCACACTAGACAAGAACATGGCATTTTTCACACTGGCGTTGGTTTGCAGACAAGAGAGGAAATTGGGCTGGTAAATTAGATTGGGTTGTGGGCTGTGGGTGAAAGAGGTGGAAGGCATGAGTGAAATCCTCTTTAAAAAAAAAACTGGAGGAAAGATAGTCTGCGACAAGCCTGAATGAGGATGGACCTAACTTGACAAATTTGGAGGAACAGTCTAAGTGAGCATTGCCCCCGCTCGGACACCGACTCAGGCAGAAATGCTTCTGATAATAGGTTAAAAAAAACATAGGTCTCAAATGAGATGCATATCTATGAGCAGTCAAGTACTATCTGCCTGAAACAATTGATGTTCCCCTTCCTTTTCCTTCAAAATGGAACCACAGAAACTTATTTCTCCCACATTTCAAAGCCAGTGGAGATTTCTTATTTCCTTTGAGAATTGATTCAGCAGCTAGAAGTCTATCCAAACCGATGTGAAGCACTCTTAACCCTTCCATGTGCGGTAAATCCCCAGTTTGAATCACCAGAACAACTGTTGTTCCCAACTTCATGTGGGCAGATTCCCATGGACTAATTTCATATTTTTTGGCAGTCTTTTAATAATGCTTGTGTATGAGGAGAGAAGATGATCTAACAGATAAAAACAACAATTAGCAACTCACAATTGCAAGCAATTGCTGTGCCAATAACTATGTCTGTGTAGCTACAGAATGTGGTATTGTTTCTTATATTAACACCTACTGCCATAAAGAAACTACATTTGGAGTGAAATATTACTTGCCAACAGCTTCCAATCAGTTGTGCCAACTGAGGACAATTATCAGACCCATAATGAGTTCATTAGGATAATGAAAGAGCCAAGTCTGATTTTCTATTCTGCATTTTAAAGCCTTGTATTAGGTTCTCCATGAGCAATTTCGATTAGCAAACCCCAACACAGACTCAGAAATGCATTGAGGAGATAAGACATTGCTGTTGCAGACCACACAGAAGTTAAAAAAACACCAACGTAACTGATGTTGATTGTGTAAAAAAATGTAAGTGAAGACAGCAAAGTCTATTTAGAAAATGATACTTTATTGTGCCGGCTCAGGACGCCAGGGACTACAGTGTGACCGGTACTGGATCTCTGATGCCAACACTGATATCAATGTTTTAAAGTTAAAAAAAAAAAAAAACTGACAACCAATAGTAGCTTTTTCAACATAATGATACAGATCCCTCATATTTGTTCTTTTAAAAAATTGTAACCAGAATCTATACAAAGACATTTCACAGGCTGCAGTTACAGGTTGGAATATGCAGGGCTCCAGACTGTGACCAAAACAACGAGCACACGCACCCGCCTTCAAATTTGACGGCTTTCTTTATTATTTCATGTTAAAAAAACAAGGAGGCAGAAGCTGCCAGAGTTGGCTGATGTGTGTGAGAGGGGAGGGTCCATGAGAGATTAGTCAACTGCTAGATACCGCCATCTAAACTCGTGTGTCTCGCTTTCGTGGCGTCACACCAATGGGTTAAAGTGGGCCGTAACGATCCGTAAGGATGTTCCAGCATCTTGGATTAATAAGTAAACTATCTAATCTAACTGGTCTAATCTAATCATCCGTGTTTTCCAGTTTGTTTTAGATAAAGCCAAATATCTATTCCAGTGTTTCCCCAATTCACTTTAAGCAGCACACCACCATGAGTGGATGTACAAAGTAACTGTCCGTGGTCAGTTCACATGCATGTAATAATTGCAGGATAGTCGCATAATATCTGGAAAAGTCAGTTGAACGGGTGAAGATCACGTTGGCATTAGCCTACCGGTTAGCCAAACAGACTCGGTATTGAACAACACTGTAACGTGCTTCAGATACTGCAGGGTTCAACATTTAGGTTGTTTTATTTCCCTTGCCGACCGGGGTTGATGTAAGGATTTAGATGTGCAGGATTTAAGGACCAATTTAAGGTGTGCCCCCCTACATTTTCTGCTTGTGCCCTTTACATTTTAAGTTAAGGCATCATAAGTGACT
This sequence comes from Etheostoma cragini, assembly GCF_013103735.1. Classification (NCBI taxonomy): domain Eukaryota; kingdom Metazoa; phylum Chordata; class Actinopteri; order Perciformes; family Percidae; genus Etheostoma; species Etheostoma cragini. The sequence continues at coordinate 13,953,000 of NC_048418.1, forward strand.
TGTTTATGGTCTTTACTAATAGGGTGTTTCTACCCGCATGACATAGAAATGAAAGACCTCCAGTTTTCAGGGACCAAAGATAAAGGGGCAGAAAAAAACTTAGTCATCATATTTAATATTTGTTTGAAATTACTGTTCATTCAATTAATAACTCCAATAGTATCATCAGTGGTGATGCTCTACTGCAGCCATATTCACTTCTTACTTTTATTTTGGGGATTTTGCCTTCAGTCAGGTCTTCAACCTCCGGAATTTTTCTTGCTTTGTTATTTTTTTATCTGATATCTATACATTTAATGTAAGTGTAGTTGTTTGTTTTACTTTTTTGTAGATAAATTGCCATGTTTTAGTTATTTAATTTGTTTCCTATTTTGTACAAGGGGAGGACGCTAAATAAGCCTTATAGGCTTCTCTCCTATCCTGAAATGTAATTGCCTGTTTAAAAAAAAAAGTACTTCATCTGTTTGTGCAAATAAACTAAGCATAAAACTAAACCAATGAAACGCACAATCAGTTGGATTAAGGTCATGTGATTGAACTGGCTTGGATTGAAATTCCCTCTGATAGCTTTGGCTGCACGTTTGTGGCCTTGTTCTGATGAAATGTCCAAAAAATTGAGGAATTATGTATAAAAATACTTTCACCCAATATAGATGTGATCCCCTTTAAATACCCCTTAAATAATACTGTATATGCTAAAAGTCAGCACTTTTACCTTACAGTTATGATTTTATTTCAAATCCAAAATGCCAATGTAGAGAAAAAACACTGAAAATGGCTCACCATCCCAATATTTATGAGCCACATTATACACAAGACGCTAACGTGTAAGTGCTAATTACAATATGACTAAGCCAGTAATCGTGGCCAGGACGAAGAAAACACCACAAAAAAAGACCAGGTTGAAAAATAGAGCCTTCAGTATGATCCATGAATTGGTGTGAGTCACACTTTGTTCAATCTTTTCAAAATGAGGCACACACATGAACAGTGTGCCTTATGGAGCGATTGTAAACAAAGGCGTTGCTTTGGAACGGTAATAAAAGCGTGGCAAATACAGAAGGCCAATGAATCACTTATCATTCCTTTGCAGCGCTTCCCATAAATTCACGACAGTGGTCGTTACTCATCCTCAGCTTGAAGAATGTAAATGAGGTTGACGCTCACGTCATTAGCCTCTGTGAAATAAGCACCACCTCTGAGTGAGAAGTTTGAACCAGCACTGAGCAGCACAGCAGATAATGAAACATGGACAAGGCTATCTGCTTTAATTTATATGCAGGCAGAGAGTGATCCGCCTCGGGTGTGTAAGGCCTGACGAAGCAGACTGAGTGAGACATTGACTCGTCTGCAGAGAGCCTTCTCACAAACCACAAAAGAAAAACACATCTCCTTCAGTTTTGAGCAGCAGCGCTACTGACTGATGAGACTCCAAGGTCTATGCATGAACATTTTGACATGATGTTGGCTGGACCTCACAGTTACCATTTGGCATCGGCTTGTAGAGTAAATAGGGAAACAGGAATTTAAAAGAATCTCGAAAATCGCAGCATTATCAAAGGACTAAATCTGGGAAACGTGTAGCCTAAAACAAGCCGTTAGAGAGAGCTTGTCCAGCTACCAAAGCAATGTTTCTTAATAACAATTACTGTTTTAAGTGTGAAGTGTCTTCAAAAAACCAATGGTCCCCCGTGGCTGTCATACATAGAGACTCCTAATAGACTTCATCTGCAGATATGAAAGAGAGGCAGAGACATAGAGGAAGATGGAGATGAAACAAAGAGGGGGTAAGGACAGAGTCAGAGAGAATAAGAGAGATTCCCTTGGTTTTCCTGGCTACATAAATTATCTGACTACTGCATTTGTTAAATGCAAACAGGATTATGTAAGTGCAGTGATACATTATTTTAGTAATTACTGTATTTGGAGGCACCAAATAATCACGGAAATAAATAACTGTTCACACCTACATAACATTTTAAAATAAAGCATAGGTAGTTAGAGCCAAAGAAGCTGAGGGGTCTATTGTAGCCAATACTGCATAAAACAGGTCTGCATAAAACGTATTTAATATACATTTGTGTCTCAGGTTCAGTTTGCTTAAAGTGACATCACAAAATGAATATTGTCTGAGCTGTGTGTTTCACTGGCCAATGTGTGAATCAGCAGCAGCAAAGGTTTACTAATCCACAGATACAGAGGCAGGAGACAGGACACAGGAAGGTACGAACTATGCTGCAGAATGGAGACACTTTGAGATAAGCACAGTTACCGAAAATGCAAACTAGATGACTCACCACTTCTCGCATGTATCAGAACAACACGTTTCAGGTAAGGTCATCACAATTACAGATAACTATACAGTGTCAGAATTCAGTGCTGTGCCAACTGTGAGTTTGTGTTTTACTATCTGTTGATTCTGTCAATGTCCTCCCCACAAACCCTCCAGCACACTTAGTGGGAGCTGTGGCCATTTATTGTGCTTTTGTTGAAACCATTGCAAATCTAAAGATTGGCATGGTGGTGTTGCAGACAGTCTGATTACACTAAGTGCAAGCTGAGAGAGCACAACACCTAAAGTGTATTTCTAGCTTTGCTCCACAATAACACAATGCCCACTTTCGACTGCCCCCCATTAAAAAGCACACGTGGCATGTAGGCTTCAAATCAAACCCATTAATAAATGAGAGCCATTGTAATTTTGAATTACTTGAAACTTTGAACCCAGCCCGAGTCATTTGGATATCCATGACAACAGTAATTTTAGCACTTCTGAAAGGTGTGACTCTGAATACACAATTGCCATTTCAGTGTCCACATTGCAACAGCCCAGTACCTGAAACAAACAAAACAAGTCTCAACACAGGGGTGGAGGCTTCACATTCTGAAAATGTTCTTCTGGTGAGATTCATGTCCCCAGTGAAACCATTATTTTATATCCTGCAGTTCCACAGTCATAATGAGTCTCAGGTGACTATATAGTTATAACAAACATCTCCCTGAAAACAAAGGAAGACATGAAAGACTAATAAATTGGAAAAGTTACATTGTTACAGCTGTCAAATTGTGGAATAATCACAAAAAACAGGAAAAATTATACACCAACAGCATGTACTGTTATACTAATTGTAAGAAATTAAAATGTCACTACAGAGGGCAAAGACCAGTTTTACACGAGAGCCTAGTAGCAAATTGTTTGTAGAAGGTTGTGTAGAATTAAGATAACTGATTTCTACAAAGCAGCTCACTAAATGCTACAAACTAAATGGAAATATTAACAATTTTAGATTCCTAACTAGGTATCAACATAGAGATATTTTATGCAGTGTGGCAACATATGTGCAACAGAAAAATGCTTATCCTTGAGTAAGACAGAGTGGGATCTTTGTCATACCACAGTACACTGTAGTACGAAATTACTAGCAAAGTTCACAGCTTAAAAGAATACAGCACAGAAAATATTAAAAAATGTTGAGTTATTATTTATGTAAATTAAATTAAATAAATGCCTACATGGGTTTGCAGAGCATGTAAAGTGATAAATATAAATATATAGCATCTAAAAAAAACTGAAAACTATAAATATCTAGATACTAGATACATAGAGTTGGAAAGAGTGTAAAGTATAAATATCGGTATTTAAAGTAAAATAGTACGGTAGAGAATAAGGTGCATTCAAAACAGATTATTTAGTAGATAAATAGATTGATTGGACTGTTTTGGGGTGTTTGTTCTACAGTCTGACAGCAGTGGGGAAGAAGCTGTTGTTGAACCTTGCGGTCCTGGCTCTCAGACTGCAGGACCTCCTGCCAGAGGGAAGGTGGGCCAACAGTCCTTGACCAGGGTGAGTGGGGTCCTTGATGATGCTCTTTTTGCATTTTACAGGCATCTTTTCAGGGCCAGCTCCTGAATGGTTGACAGAGTAGTCCTAAGAGTCCGCTCAGCCATCCTCACCACTCTGTTTAGCGCCTTTCTCTCTGTAGCGTTACAGTTCCCAAACCAGAGAGAAATGTTGCTGGTCAGAAGACTTTCAATGGTGCCCCTGTAGAGTGGTCAGGATGGATGGACTGAGGTGGACCCTCTTCAACCGCCGCGGGAAGTGCAGACGCTGGTTTGCCTTTTTGATGAGGGAGGAGGTGTGCAGGTCCCAGGACAGGTTGTGAACCCCCAGGAACTTTGTGTGTTTTACAATCTCCACAGCGGTCCCATTGATGTGGATCGGGGCGTGCGTGGGCCAATTTCTCCTCAAGTCAACCACCATCTCCTTGGTTAGTTAGGGCTAAATGTTTATCCTGCACCAGTCTGCAAAAAGTCTCACCTCCTCCCTACATGTCCTCTCATCTTAGTCCTGGATAAGACTCACCACTGTCGTGTCGTACGCGTACTTTATGATGTGATTGGTGCTGGACTTTTCAGTGTGAAGAGAAGAGGGCTGAGAACACATCCCTGCGGGGAGCCAGTGCTCAGCATGATGGTGGTGGATGTGTTGTTCCCTGCCCGCACAAACTACCTACCTAACCAAATTACCATTTAAAATAAACATTAGATTTTATGATGTCCAGGACAAACAACTCTACTTGAATTAGAATTAAGTTGTTTCTCTTGAAATAGTCCAGTTTAAAAATATTTCATTGTGCTCATATATTGATTCTCTTGAATAAGGAATGCATCTTTTAGTCCTAATATTCACAGATACAATATATTTATCAGCAGGGTGATGAGATGTCATTAAGTCGACATGGTCAATGCTGGGGATCCAATGTGCTGTGCACAGAGGAAAAAAAGAAAAATTTGAAATGCATCCCATGCTAACCGCAGGAAGAGTGCTTTTGCACTTTAGGAGCTGCCATTACCGACGACTGCCATGGTAACAGGCTGACCCAAGGTAGCAAGCGGCTAGATTTTCTTAGATTAACACTAAAATGAGAACATCTTAATCATGGACTTATATATTAACATTTGATCTGTTTAACTCGCTAATGATCCAAAACTAAACACAGGTAATTGTGTGTTTAGAAAAATCTGATGAATAACAGGCTTTCAATATTAGGTTTGTCCATGTGAGTGGATTGCTTATGGGATTGCAGAATGAAATGCTGAAAGTTGTTTTATTATTAATTTGTAGCTAGCAAGTCTATATGAATGAATATAAAAATCCTGACATAATCAGTGACAAAGATTAATTGTTTGCTCATCAACCAACCTATTCATTCTATTAACTATATGCATTTCATCCACTCAATAGTTTCAAGCATTGCAGTAGATTCAATGGTCTATTTCATGGTCTATAAATTCAGTTGTTTCACAGTTGGGTAATAAGGACCACAAAATCTGGACCCAGTATAGGGTGACAAAAATAATTATGATCCAATGAGTTTTCAAAGGGCAGACACTGTACTCCCTTTGTCAATGCAGTGACTTCCCCTTTGGCTACATCCTTTGAAATCTTGAGTAACCGGATGGAGAGGAAAATAACAAAAAATGAGCTGTTGAAGTCTCTGCTGAAAGCTGGAATGGTTATACAGTTTTCATGCTTTCATGTTTATTCAAGATCTTTTCAGAGCTGAATCAATTAGTCAATGTATTGTCAATTACATTGAGAAAAAAGTTAATCTTCTACAGCTTTGATATATATATTATACGGTGGCTTGAGAAAGTTTACACACCCATTTTAAAGTTGATTAAAAAAAGGGAATAAGAATACCTTTTAGAAATTGATCTTACTGCTTTAATAAAAAAACAAAATTAGGAAAATCCAACCTTTTAAAGACACCAATTTTCTTTGTGAATGAATAATGTATTGTAAATAAATAAATGTTCTTCCCTAAAATACAGGGGGCATGAGTATAGACACCCTTATGTTAAATTTCCATAGAGGCGGGCGGATTTTTGTTTTTAAAAGGCCAGTTATTTAATGGATCCAGGACACTATGCATCCTGATAAAGCTTCTTTGGCCACTAATTAAAATTTAGAATTAAAATAGTCCCCAATCATCACATACACATCTACACCATACATAGAGATTAGCATGGGGAACTTCCCATAAGCCTCTCCGGGGAACCATCACCTTATCGTGGTGGAGAGGTTTGTGTGTCCCTATGAACCTGAGGGCTGTGTTG
>NC_048418.1:13959219-13963527 GCF_013103735.1 Etheostoma cragini
GGGAAGTTTGGGGTCCCCTGCTGGAGCTGCTGCCCCCGCGACCCGATACCGGATAAGCGGTCGAAGATGGATGGACTTCCCATAAGATCATCTCTCAATGCAAATCAAACCAGCTATTAAACTAACTGAAATAAAACCAATCAATTTCCAAAAGATGTTTTTTAATTTCTCTTTTTAATCAATTTTAGCTTGGGTGTGTAAACTTTCTCAAGCCACTGTGTGTAAACACACACACAAACAATCAGTCAATATCAGTTTCAATAGGGCCTTCGCTGACTGTCGTCAGTCCTCCGGTCCTAATGAAAGCTCAGATGGTTTCGCACAGAGAAGGTTGAGGAACGCTCTAATAGTCTGTTACTCTGACAGCAGAGGTGTGAACTTCTGCCTGGTTAAAGAGCGTGGGCTATCACATCATTTGCAGCATGTTCTGCAACTGCATACTTATAGAAATAAACATTTTGGAAAACCTTTTTCTGATGCATCTCTATTTCTAGACACGGCACTGTAAGATTGGATTTTCGCAAGTACTGAAGTGTTTGGGGCCACTGACCCACTATGTATTACTCAACATGTTTCAGCTGACAGTGTGAAAGTCAGCACTGATGATGCTGTACAATATGTAACACACAAGCTGTAGGAATAGGAATAAAAGCACATAATACTGCCACCAATGTAAAACATTTGGGTGAAGTAATGGGATACTCCGGATTTAGCATTAACCACACATTAAAGGATCTTGAAACATAATTTCAAATTGGCCATGGTTGTTAACGGACAAATGACAGGGACAAATCATAACAGAGCACATTATGTACCAAGAGCAAACTAAGTGGGTTTAATGAAGAAAAAAGGACTGTTAAGCTCAGAGGCATACACTAATCTCTCTCAGATTCATTTCATTAAGAATAGTCAATCAAAGACTGCAGCAAGCTATCTAATTTCACACCAGACACACTTTTTTTTTTTGCATGGAGGGTAAAATATTCTCAAAATCTTTTTGGGAAGTGAAGAAATGCTGTCATTTCTACATATTTAGTATTCCCACAGGACATGTGTAAGTGGAAGCCTTTTATTTCCCATAAACAAACTGGAGTAGTTTTCCCCATAAACAGAGCTTGTACAATACAGAGGGACATATTGACAATTTGGCTTTCACATAAGTAATCCGGTCTTGGTGAAGATAAACAAAACCACCACAGCCCATGAATGTAAATGAGTTAAGCACTGCAGCCCTATTTATGATGGTACGACGCTTGTCACAATCGAGGTAATGACAGGTGAAATGATGGATGATTTCTGTGTGATTAGCGGTGTGATTAACTAAACTGTAAGGAAGTGAAGGAGCCAGTTGTTTCCAAGCTCTGGGCATATGCACTGTAGGAAGCAGAAATGATTTACTCAGAGACATGTTCATTTGTGCTTTCTCGTTGTGTTGCTGTACATTAATGGAAAAAGCACTCATGCAAGTACAGAATGTGCAAAATGTTCCCTGTGCCCAAGCAACACTAAAAATAAAGAGCTTGTTTTGCAGGAGAAACATCTTCGGTTATTTGTTGTTCTATACAGGTAAGATATGAACATAAGTTAAACTAATAACTTTTGCTTACAGCATAAATTACTTTTCCACAATAACAATGCATAGATCTACAAAAAATGGCTTAACCTGAGGTTGCAATGATCAAACATGTAGAACAATAACAGGCTCAAGAGAACTGAAGGACTCAAGTGTTCCATTTGCAAAAATAAGGGAGATAGTGGATCAATGCGCACTAGTCTCAAACTGCATTTCTGATGATGGGATCTTCCTTATCTAAACCCTGAAATTTGAAAAACAAATTTTACTTAGATTTTTGGAGAATTTGATTTAAAATTTTGTCTTGGTGTTTGAAAGTCCCTCATCATAGTCAAAGTTTCTAATCACTATTTCCATTGACTTAGTATTCTACCGGGCTGCCTCTGGTTTGCTCCGTGTTTGTCTGAGCAAACAGTCAGGCAGAGCAAAAATAAAAGTTAAATTATAAGCTAGAAGTATACTGTATGCGGTATAGAAAGTAAACCTTTTGTTACCTACAGTAGTACTACTAATACATAAAAGCGTCATAATTAGGGTTAGGTACCGAACCCTGTACCTTTACTGGTACCGACCGAATCACGTCGGTACTAGTGTTGGTGGTGGAGTGGTGCTGTCGACGTTCCCCTCCCTCTAGATGAGCAGGCAGAACGGTGGTTCATATGCCATGGGGACTGACAGGCTGAGGTTGTAAGGCAAGGCCACTTTATTTCTACAGGACCTTTCAGCAACAAGGCAAATCAAAGTGCTTTACATGAAACAATAAAGAGCAATAAGAAACAGTCATGATGAAAATAAAACAAGCTAAAATATAATATACAAATACAAGAATAAAGTAACAGTAAATTAACAATTATTCAATTTAATAGGTTTGGGAGGAGAGAGAGAGAGAGGGGTTTTATTTTTATTTTTGTTTAATTTCTGTCAGGGTAAACCATTCTAAATAAATAACAATGTTCTATGTAAATAGGTTTGGAATTATGTTTTCAACTGAAATAATTTTTTGTAATTACAGAGGGAAGGTACCAAAATAAGTACCAATGGGTACAGAGAACCAAATTTCAGGTACTGGTATAGGGACTAGTTTTGCCTCAGATAAGAAAGGTACCCAACCCTAGTCATAATAACATATTATATGCTTTAAATTCCTTTTATATAGCTATTCAGTGTTCTAAGCAGCCTGGACAGAACACGGCAGGTGATACAGCATTCATAACTAAAGACTTGACATGGACTCTAGCTTGGAGATGTGAGACTTGACCAGCTCAGAGAATGTTGAGCATCTCTCCAAAGAACTTGTCAGTCTCTATTGTAATAATTGTGGTTTGAACAATAGATTTACTGTTTTATGTTTCCATAAAATTAACTGTTTGATTATGATGGGACAGCATGCTACACAAAACATTTAACAAGCAAGATTCAGTGATCATGACAAAATAACCCATAAAAGGTAATTACACTTATACCCACTAGTTTCTTCTTTAGTCTGTTGTTCCAACTTGATGTGTTACTTTCTAGGTTTGTTTAAGTTTGTGGTCTTAAACACAGGATAAATCCACCTGTAGTCAGTGCTGTAGTGGTTGGTGTCTTGGTAAATATATTTCTGGATGTGCGCAATTAGTCTCCTGCTACTAGTGTTTAACCTTAATGCATGCATGTTATACTCTCCCATGAAGCTTGTGTGTATGGGAACCGCAAGGGATGCAACTTTTCTTTTTCCGGTTGTTTTGCACGTCTGTGCTTCTCCCTAAAGCGATATACTACCTGGATGGAGGTAATGCCTTGAAGACTAAAGTCAAGGAACAAAAGTCTCCTGAGTGGTTAACGCCATACATGAAAGATTGTAACATGATTGGCTGCAGCTTTGCTCTGTGACACGGACAGTGATAAATTACCTGGCTGTTTACACACATGCCCTACTAAGTAATGGAGATCCCAGTCTTAAAGATAAGGTTGTAAACATTAACAGGGAACTGGTGACCCACGATAAGTAACTTAAAGGACCTGTAATATGAAAGACTGAGGTGTGTTTAGCGATTTAAGCTCTAAAACATGTCGTACATTAAAAGTGACAAAGGGTCCACTGTAACAGGGACACATGCAATTCATTCCAAGACCCCAGGTCCTAGTGCAGTCAAACTGCCCTTTCTATGTTTTTACCAGTAAAGTTCAATATGTATACACGGTTGCTTACAGTACAAATGCTGTTAATTCAGACTATATCTGTATACACAGGTTTAATGTGTATATAAGCTGACAGGATCACTCACAAGGCTTTTTGGGCAAAATATGCCTAGTTGCCCAAAGATATTTCTTTAATGATTAATGTTGTATAATGATTGTGTCTAATTAAGTACTCAAGGCTGACATTTGCCCATAAAATAAATACATCTTAACACATTTGCTTGTGTGCATATAAATCAGGAACCTGCACCAATGAGTTAGTTAAATATCTATTTAACCCAGTGGATGGTTTAAATCCTTTAAAGGAACACACAACTTATTAGGACTTTAGCTTTTCACCGTATCCCCCAGAATTAGATAAATCTGTGCGTGTCGTAACTCTGTCTGATTCACCCACAGGTAGCATAGCTCAGCACAGATCCTGGAGGTAACCGGCTCCATAGCCTACTGCTCCCAATAAGTGACAAAATAACACCAATATTTACAGTGGGTACGGAAAGTATTCAGACCCCTTTAAATTTTTCACTCTTTGTTTCATTGCAGCCTTTTTCCAA